>NC_133412.1:6142500-6442500 GCF_049350105.2 Macaca mulatta | reverse complement strand
GGCCCATCTTGATAAAAGGCAAGGACGCTTTACCAAACCTGGGATCAAGGCCTAATTTAGGAAGGTTAGAGTCCTTCCTAGGATTTAGGGAGTTGGAGGCCCCTCTCAGTAAATTCCCTCTCAGCTGAGAACAGGTTTGGCACTACAGGATGTTAACTGGTATTCTCTTTGGATTAATCTCTCTTGTATTCTTTGCTGACGGCTATGGGTGACAGGATTAGGCATGTACAGGATTGTGGGACATGGGGTGCTTTTTCCACCCTAAAGGGGAAAGTTGAGAGCTGATGGGACTGCTGGAAAAGATTCCTTTGTTACCAACAAGCGGCCACCTGAGCTTTTGAATCAGTGTTGCTGCAATGGGGTGGGGGGTTTTCTCTGGCCTCCTGAGCTCTTCGCCTTCCCCACCCCACCACAGGCAATGTTTTTCTCCTTTCCCTTTCCTTTCTTTCTTTGTGTAAACTGTTGAATGAATAGTAAAAATCACTGTCTACATCTGTCAGATGTAACCATGTGGTGGTACTTTCTCTTAGTCTCCACCTTCCAGGGGACAGAAATGTTGGGATTCATGTCATATCTCTAAAAATTATCTTGAGCATTTAAAACCTTTTGCAAGCTCAAAATTGGCTGCTCTAGACTCCCTCTGGGAAGAGCAAGGAAACCAACCCAATGCTGTAGCTCAGCAGCTAAAGCTTTGCCATTTTACAACGGTGACCCGGGTTCACTTCCCAGCTTAAATAATAAGTCCTTCCTGCTGGTTTGGTACCTGCATGACTCATACCATTTGTTGATTATCTTCTCCTCCATGAACTATCTTGAATTTTCCTTTCTCTGAGCCAGAAATATTTGCTATGTGGCCTAAATTCAGGTAATAAGGGATTTAAAAGAATTTTTTAGAGTGCTATAGTTAAAAGTCAGCTTAATTAAAAGTGGATATTCAAGCTCTAACAGCTTGGGACTCATTGGGAAAATCAGAGGAGGCACCAAAGACCGTTTTGGGAAAAACCTCTGTTTTCCTCATGAAACCCCAGGAATTGGAAGTGGATAGATCCTTCTCAAAACCTAAGGCTCTGTTCTGTTTTGCATTGCATTATCTTATGGTTTTGACTTTTGGGGGTATCAGAAATTACTTCACATTATGAAAGAGATTTGGTGTGTAATAAATAGGTAGGGAATATACTTTTAGGGATGGCTAATGTCAGTTATCGGGGGATACTCATATCTTTGCATGTTTGGATCAGAGAAGCATGCTCTTGGCCACCTGGAAAGTATGAAAATATCCCCACCTCCCACTGAGAGATAAGACTTCCATGGGAGATGGGCTGATTCCCTCTTTTGGGGTTCCATGATCTGATATAAAAATCAAACCCTTAATTTTTGGGAATCTCGTTTTTGCCTTCCAGTTGTGCCTGTTTATTAGGCCATAAAAGCTACATACTTTCCTGGCCCTGTTCCTCCAAGGGCTCCATCCTGAAGCCAGTAATCTATTTAAGAAACTGGCTGTATTAATCTGTTTTCATGCTGCTGATAAAGAAATACCTGAGACTGGGAAGAGAAAGAGTTTTAATTGGACTTACAGTTCCACATGGCTAGGGAGGCCTCAGGATCATGGCAGGAGGCAAAAGGCACTTATATGGTGGCAGCAAGAGAAAAATGAGGAAAAAGCAAAAGCAGAAACCCCTGATAAACATATCAGATCTGGTGAGACTTAATCCACCATCACAAAAATAGCACGGGAAAGACTGACTCCCATGATTCAATTACCTCCTACTGGGTGTCTTCCACAGCACATGGGAATTCTGGGAGATGCAATTCAAGTTGAGATTTGGGTGGAGACACAACCAAACCATATCACTGGCAAATGAAAAATCTTTCAAGTACTGTATCTTTTGTCTGTCTGTGTATTTATATGTGTTGTATATGTGATGTCTATATATGAGAGAACTTTGATTAGTTGGCTTAAAAATAATGAGAGCTTAAATCAAATATTTTTTCAGAAAAGTAAAAACTGTAATGTCTTTTAGGTCATGTGACTTTAGTAATCTTTGGGAAATTAAAACAGCTTTAAAGATTATTGGTAAAATAAAGGCATTTTGTCTAAATTAGGCAGGTACTAAGTGCTTTAAAAGTCATAAATTGCTTGACTTTTGAAAATTATTCAATTTACCTATCTAGGAGCCATTAGATTCTAGATAAGGCCTGGGGACATGTGGATTTAGCTATGCCCCATAGCTATGAAAAGAAGGTTAATAAAGAAAAGATATTTTATACAAGAAATGATCTTGTATGGCAAATTCTTGATTTAAAGTAAAATGATTCATTGTTTAAAAAGAGGGATGTTTAGGACAAGTCAGAAAGTCCAAGCATGTCTTTTTAAGTCATGAAAGGATTCGTGAAAGGAAATTTATGCAAGAAATGTACAATGTAAATGTTATTAGGCCTCTTAGATGTTCCATAAAATGCCACTATGACTCGTAACTGTATAACTTACCTGCTTTACAGTGAGGTAGAGCCTGAGGACATGTGAAGTTAACTCTCTAGGCATTTCGGAAAGAGTCAGTTATCTGCACTTCTCTCTGATGTCCTAGGCTCCACACCTAGTACATAATTAACATTGCTTACTTATCAGGTTTTTCACCAAAAACAAAAGTTTCTAAGAGTTAACATTGTAACATGTAATTGAGACTACTGGAGGAACAGTTTTATATGCAAGGTGTGTAAGGAAAGTGAAATGTGTTTTTGGTAAAAGATTATAAGAAGGCATGGGAATTTGGATTTATTTTGCCCAGTTTAAAGGGTTAAAAGATTGTTTTAAGTGAGATAGAAAAATCTAAAGGTTTGAACAAGTTGTGAAAGGTTTATAAAAAATTAATTGTAAAATAACTTCTGTGTGTGAATATATTGGCTAATGTTAAAGGTGTATTATTCAGTTTTTCTGTAAATTGAACATTAAAATAAAAGCACAATAGGTTTTTCTTAGAGCACTGATCTGCTCTTTAACAAAAATTGTAGGGGATTATAAAAGGTTTACGAAAATCTTACCTTATGGTCAAACTAATTAAGATTGTTTAGATTTGTCTATAAGTTTTAATAAGAATTGGGATTGAAATTAATATTACACTAATATAATGGTGAAATTTGTCTTAGTTGGTATAAAAATCATACAGGAAACATTGTCAAATATGAAATAGTGTTTGGCTTTCTTTGGGCTGTATTTGTGTAAATATGTTATTGGTATGTGTCCTAAAATTATGGGAAACTCATATAATTGTGATATAACTTAGTGTATGTTATTAATAGTTGTAATTGTTATGTAAAGTTGTTGTATGCCACAGAAGTAACCTACATTTCCTTATCAATTGTGGCTTTAATACTGGCCGTCCTAATTAAGACTTTTTGTCATTCAGATAATTTTTGCCTTGTTTTGATCGTCTTTAAAAGCTGGGTTTATAATCAGCTACAGGACTTTCACAGGTGTTCTTAAATGCAGGTTTCTAATAACTATGGAGACTGTGACATTGGAGTAGAGGAAAACCTTTCAAGACTTATGGAGAGCTGAAATGTTTGTGAATATCAAACAGGACAGGAGTTAACTACATGGACTGAACTAATAGAAGACTAAAGTAATCTTTTTTACTTTTTTGCTTAAAATGTGGCTTATTCTTTGCTTTATTTTTCAGAGTCAAGAAAACTTTACTTTTGACCTATTGAAAGCTTTCAACAATTGACTAAATTATACCCTGTGAACAAAAATTGGAGCATATTTGTTTCTCTCTACCTGATTTCCCCAGAATTTGGAGAGTATTTGTGAGTATTCTTAACTTATAGTTAAGGCAATATAGTTATTTTCATAGGTATAATAGGAATTTTTTTGGGGGGTGGGCACAGGATGCAATTGGAAAAATTGGTTATTTTACCAAGGCTTTGACTGGAATGGCATGCTTTCCTTGGCCGGGCGTGGTGGCTCACACCTGTAATCCCAGCACTTTGGGAGGCCAGGGTGGTTGGATCACAAGGTCAGGAGATTCAGACCATCTGGCTAACACGGTGAAACCCCATGTCTACTAAAATTACAAAAAAAATTAACCATGTGTGGTGGCAGGCGCCTGTAGTCCCAGCTACTCAGGAGGCTGAGGCAGGAGAATGGTGTGAATCTGGGAAGCAGAGCTTGCAGTGAGCCAAGATCACACCACTGCACTCCAGCCTGGGTGACACAGTGAGACTCTGATTAAAAGAAAAATCAAACTTGATTTATAGAGCCAATAAAAGCCCTTTGGGCAAATGACTCATACCTTGTCTATGCAATTCCTGGTCAGGGTTCCTGACCTGTGGTAAGTAAAGAGTGTCACTTTCTGACAGGCCAAGGAGGCCCAGGTTATCTTGGGACCTCAAAAGGAGAGGAATTTACTCAACTCACAGAGATTTTATGGAACAAATCTATGGCTGGGCTTGGCTTTGAAAAGGTCTTATCTGGATAGTTCCATCAAAGCCAATTTAAAAAGCTTATATGTAAAATAATTATTCTTGCTGCACTCCATACAAAAAATCAGGCCAAGTATAATAAAGTAAATCAGTCTTACCATGATTTGTCTTTAGTAAAAGTGGGGGACTGGAGAGAGGAAAAAAATAATGTTTCAAAAACTAGGGTACACCCGTTATTAGATTCTAGTCTCATCAGTTGTTTTTAAGACTTTTTCTGCAATTTAGGCTGACTGCTTGTTCGTGTAAATCAACTGGTGATCTCCGACTATAGCTCAGAAGAAACAAGAGTGATGAGTAATGTAAAAAAAAGAAAGAAAGAAAATTGAATCAACATTCCAGTTCTGGGCGCACATTGGAATCAGCTGATGACCCCATGTCAGCTTGGTTCCCACCCCATGTCTGCTTGGTTCCAACGGTTGCTGAGTTCATGGAAAACCTTATTTCGTTTACTTGGGAAAATTTTACTTATTTTGCTTTACTATTGTGAAATATATTGCGTTTGTACTCTGTGTAGAAATGCAGGATAAGCTTACTGAATGTTTTCTTAAATTGAACAATTATTAATCTTCCAATTATTACCTATTGTCAGAACTCAGATTTATGAAGGTCCCTCACCATACTGATGCTTTCTGACTGAGCTGCTTTCTATCCCAAATACAAGAGACCCTAACAGTTAGTCAGAAATAGCATCACCCCTATTCAGCCTGAAGAAGTGACAGAAGATGAATCTTTGTCCATCTACCATCCCTAGGATTAAGGGTTCTCTTAAAAAAGGGAGGGAGGAAATATTAGAGGCCTTTGAACTGGAGTGCCCCTATCTTGATAAGGAACTGGGTAAGATAAGGCTAGACCTCTTGGGCTGTGTTCTCAGTAAGTTTGGCATTCTAAATCACAGGATGAGATAGAAGGTTGGCAGAAGATACAGGTCATAAAGACCTTGCTGAGAAAACAGGCTGCAGTAAAGAAGCCAGCTAAAACCCACCAAAACCAAGATGGTGATGACAGTCTAACCTCTGGTTGTCCTCACTGCTCATGATGTGCTAGTTATAATGCATTAACATGCTAAAAGACACTCCCACCAGTGCCAAAACAGTTTACAGATGCCATAGCAATGTCAGGAAGTTGCCCTATATGATCTAAAAGGGGAGGAACTCTCAGTTCCAGGAATCACCTGCCCATTTCCCAGAAAACTCATGAATAGTATACCCTTTATTTAGCATATAATCAAGAAATAACTGAGAACAGCCTGAAAAACATGATGAAACTTCGTCTCTACTAAAAAAACACAAAACTAACCAGGAGTGGTGGCTGGCACCTTTAATCCCAGCTACTTGGAAGGCTGAGGCAGGAGAATCACTTGAACCTGGAAGGTGGAGGTTGCAGTGAGCCAAGATCACACCATTGCACTCCAGCCTGGGTAACAAGAGCAAAACTCCATCTTGAAAAAAGAAATAACCATGAAAATGGCAGGTTGCTGCTTTACCTATGGAATACCCATTCTTTATTCCTTTACTTTCTTTTTCTTTTTTTTTTTTTTTTTGAGACGGAGTCTTGCTCTGTCGCCCAGGCTGGGGTGCAGTGGCCGGATCTCAGCTCACTGCAAGCTCCACCTCCCGGGTTTACGCCATTCTCCTGCCTCAGCCTCCTGAGTAGCTGGGACTACAGGTGCCCGCCACCTCGCCCGGCTAGTTTTTTGTATTTTTTAGTAGAGATGGGGTTTCACCGTGTTAGCCAGGATGGTCTCGATCTCCTGACCTCGTGATCCACCCGTCTCGGCCTCCCAAAGTGCTGGGATTACAGGCTTGAGCCACCGCGCCCGGCCTATTCCTTTACTTTCTTAATAAACTTGCTTTCACTTAAAAAAAAAAAAACAAACTTGAGATCAAAAATATTAGATCACAGATCATTCATTCAGCCTAAATTATTACTCAAAACTTTTCAAAAAGGCTAAAACCTTTTAAAATAACAGCACCCAATAAAGACAACGTGAGGCCAACTGAATTGGTCTGTTCTTTCTCCCCTCTTTTTCCCTTTGCTTCTGCAGTTTACTCTAAAGGCAAACAGAAATGTTTCACTATTTTTTAACATTATATTAAAAAGAAATAAATCTATTCCATTTTAATTAGTTTGATCATAAGGTAAGATTTTTGTAAGCCCTTTATAATTTTTTTATTAAAAAGCCAATTAATGCTCTATAGAAATGCTGTTATTTAGGCAGAGAGGCCCAGATTCTGGGTCTGCATCAGTGTACTTTTTACATTAATGTGACGTCCATAGAAAAACTAAATTATCCCCTTTATATTTTGGCCAACTTGCTCATATACAGGACTTCATTTCTAAGATCAATGTTTTATAGTTTTTTTTATACACTCTGTTCCCCAGGATGGAGTGCAGTGGCATGATCTCAGCTCACTGCAACCTCTGCCTCCCAGGTTCAAATGATTCTCGTGTCTCAGCCTCCTGGGATTACAGGTACCCACCACTACGCCTGGATAATTTTTATATTTTTAGTAGAGATGGGGTTTCACCACGGTGGTCAGGCTGGTCTCGAACTCCTGACCTCAGGTGCTCTGCCCACCTTGGCCTTCCAAAGTGCTGGGTTTATAGCATGAGCCACCATGCCCAGCCTTAAATCTTAAATTTAATCTTATCTCTATTTTCAAATTGTATTTTAGGTCTGGGGCACATATGCAGGTTTGTTACGTAGAAAAATCGCATGTTGTGGGGTTTGGTGTACAGATTATTTTATCACCCAGGTAATAAACATGATACTAGGTAGTTTTTTGATCCTTACCCTCCTCCCATCCTCAAGTAGATCCTTGTGTCTGTCGTTCCCTTCTTTGTGTCCGTATGTACTCAGTGCTTAGCTTCCACTTACAAATGAGAACTTAACATCTCCAAACTAGACAAAATTCATTCTCTTTAAAAACTCACAGTCCTATGCCTCTTTGTAATATTTTACCAAAAGCACATAACTCTTATTTTTAGTGAGAAACATAGGAGGGAAATTATTTTAGTTATATGTCAGGTGCAGAGCGTAGAACACAGGAAAGAACCGCAGATAAGAGCTGACTCTTTTCAGCACAGCTAGTGGACGTGGCTAACTCCATATGTACCCAGGCCTTACCTGGAATCGAGTCACCCTAATATAACCAAGTTGAACAATTATCAAAAGCCATAAAAGCAGTTTATAAACATAAAGCATCTAGCAAAGACAATATCTGATCTGCCTAATTTAAACCAGATGTCTAAATTTTGAAGACTTCTTATTTATTTTACCAATAATCTTTAAAACTGTCTTTATTTACCAAAGATTACTAAAGTCATGTGAACTAAAGGCCCTAGTTTCCATTTTTCCGAGAAAATATTTTATTTAAGTGCTTATTTTTCTTTAAGTCATTAATTTTATATAAATATTCCACATACAACACATGTAAATAGACAGAAGCAGAACTAGTAGAATTATAATTTTTTTTTACTTTCCAGTGTTTAAGTTTCTATTTTCCATTTTAGACCATCAGTCTCTTGATTACCTGTTCCTTGCTGTAAACAATTGTCAGCTAGAAAACTTTAAATTTGTATTTCTAAATGAAAACTTTTAGGTAAAACAGGACAGAGGATTTATATTTTACCCTAACTAAGAAAAACTGGTGTGAGTGAAAGTTCAGCTAAGATGTTCAGGAAAAGCAGACATTCTAATACATGAAGATTCCCTTAAACATGTAAATGTTTTCATTGTATTATTGGCTTTAAGGCAGAGCCTTTCAAGAAACAGGGCCAAGAAAGCATGCAGTTTGTAGGGCCTCATAAGCCAGCACAGTTGAAAGGCAAAACGGTTCCCCAGGAATTAAGGATCTGATTTTTACACCAAATCCTGGGTCCCCCAAAAGAGGGAAATGCTACAGGACAAGACCGTGCAATGCTTCCACAATGTATATCATCTCAAAGACATTTCTCCAAGGCTGGTAGGCAACCCAAAGTCAATCAGCCCATCCCCCATTTCATGCCTTAAAGGGTGCCCAAGTGCATGCTTTTCTCATTTAAATGTGTGAAGAAGGAATTATTAGCCTGTAATAACCACTCCTGTAAGCAACTGCCATGAGCCATTCCTAGAAGTATATCTTCTACCTATATGTCAAGACTAAAACTTCTTTCATAATGAAAATTCATTTCTGATGCTCCCCAAAGTCAAAAAAGTTCAGTATCGATAAAAAACAGAGCAGGGCCTTCGATTTTGAGAGGGATCTGTCCACTTAAAATTCTTGGGGTTCCATAAGGAAAGCAGAGGTTTCTCCAAAAACAGGGTCTATGGCACCACCACTCTTATTCCTAAGGTCGCCAGGCTGTCAGAAAATACCTGAGGTCCTTTTGTGTGGGCATTGAGGATGGCAAGAAAACAGACAGAAATCAATGGAGAAATTATTCAGCTGACTGAGAAGAAAAAAAAAAATTTCTCCAGAAACAAGATTCAATAAGAGAAAAAAGCATAAAGTTCTTTTAAATATATATATAACTTGGATATCTTTCTTAAATTACGCTGGCTTTCAACTATAGAGCTCAAAAAAAAAAAACTTTTAAATTGCCCATTAACAAATTCTAGCTAGGGCAAATAGCTGACAGCTGACACCTCTGGCTTTTAAACTGCTTCATGCTCAGATATTCTCCCAAATGAAACCAATAAGCCTTAACTATGATTAGGACATAACCACAGACACATGAGGTTTTTCCAAAGACAGAACAATAGTTCTCGCAAGATTTATAATCACTGTTAATGTAGCTCAGGAAAAAAAAAAAAATATATATATATATATATATATATAAAGACAGTAAATTAGAAGCAGTCCATGGAGGGAACATGAATCAATAAATGGCAAAAGTCCTACATGCATCAAACCAGAAAGAATTTGGTTCTCAAGCCAGGAATTGAACCCAAGATGCCATCATGAAAAGGCAAAACCTTAGCTGCTGAGCTACAGCAGAAAGCAGTTGCTGGTACCTTTCCCAGAAGGAGTTAGAGCAGTCATTTCTGAGCCTGCAAAGAATTTTTAACTGCTTGAGAGAATTCTTAAGGCTAGCCATGACATTATCATGTGTTCTTCCAGACAGGACGTCCGATGTAAACCTGAAAACTCCCACCCTCCAGATGGCCGAGACCAAGAAAGAGTACCTCAACATGGTCACAAAGTCAATTTCTCAAGGACATAAAACAAGACAGAAGGGAAACCTTACCGGTTTTTGTTTCTGGGACCTGAAGCAAAGTTTGAAACTCATCAGACTGCTGGGCCAGCTTGAACAGCAGGCTTACAAGGTCCTAGGCCCACCTTCTATCCTGTGGTACCCCTTTCCATGACAAAACAACACAGAAACACAATCGCATAGCACAAAGCACACCGGATTTGCTACAGCCTCACAGTTTGGCTCACGGTTTTGTTTTGTTTTTTAACCATTAATTAAAATCTTGCTGAGGAGACAAACAATGTTTTTTACTATTCACTTAACTGGCTTGCACAGAGAAAGGCCAGAAGCCTGGCTGGTAAGAAATTCTTACTGTTTTGCCGGCATTCCAGGATTCCAGGTTCCCTTTCTCTGCAGCTTCCAGAAAAGGAGAGTGGCTTTTGATGATCCTGCTCACTGCGCCATAGCTGTGGGGGCCAAGCTGTGTTACAAAGGAAAATCATCTTTCTCTGTTTTAAGGAACCATAGGCAAAAGTCTCTCATTTTTGCAAGATGCTGTCCAATGGGTTGCATGGAGACAAAAAAAAAGGGGGGGGGGTCGGGCGCGGCGGCTCAAGCCTGTAATCCCAGCACTTTGGGAGGCCGAGACGGGCAGATCACAAGGTCAGGAGATCAAGACTATCCTGGCTAACACGGTGAAACCCCGTCTCTACTAAAAAATACGAAAAACTAGCCGGAGGAGGTGGCGGGCGCCTGTAGTCCCAGCTACTCGGGAGGCTGAGGCAGGAGAATGGCCTGAACCCGGGAGGCGGAGCTTGCAGTGAGCGAGATCCAGCCGCTGCACTGCAGCCTGGGCGACAGAGCAAGACTCCCTCTCAAAAAAAAAAAAAAAAAAAAAAAAAAGGTGTCAAATTCAACACACAAAAGGAAAAGCAGATCAGGACGTGAGCGATGCAGACTTCAAACCCTGTCAAATGCTGTGAAGTTCTCTCCTCACAAAGACAGCACAGAGTCAGTAGGCTTACAGGCTGGAACAGACAGATGACAGAGCAGCCCACGGACTTCCCTTCTCCACAAAGGGTGGCAACGGGAGGAAAAGAACTCAGAAGACTTAGAGAAGATTGCAGAGTTCAAGCCAGGGTGCCAGACAGTTTCCTCTCAACGGAACCAACTGGCCGTTTCAATCCCTCCTGCACGATGTCTATTGAGACAGAGCCAACTGTTTCAACCCATCCCACACAGGGACCTTTTCAGGTCAGGCCGACGAAGTTAATGCAAAGCAAAGAAGAAAGGGAAGCTGGAGGAAGAAGGAAAAAGACACAACAAATTGGGGACAGGAGTGGAGGGAAAGTGTTGCCTGCAGGGCTGGCAAGGAGTCTCCAGGAAGCTGGAGAAAATCTCACCAGTTGCCACAACGCTGAATCAAATGTTTTGCCAGCATTCCAGGCATCCACTTCTCAGCTGCAAAGGGGTCATGTCTGGACATCCCACTGGCTCATGAACCTCCCTCTCCAGGGAGGAAATGCTGCTCACATCCCATGGTCTGGCTGCAGTCACCAGAGAATCACCCACATAATGGAAATTAACATGGGGCCACGCAGATTTCCCAGACAAAGTTGTCATTTCTGGGCTTGTATTCCAGTGCAAGGGAGACAGTGGAGGTGCAAGGATCCTTTAGCTGGCCCTCCAAAAAGAGACAGTGTAGAATTTTTAGTAGGCAAAGCATGGGAATTGACATCAGGGGTAGGGTATGGAGGCTGGGTCAGGCACCGCACGTGAGGAGTAGCGTACACAGGTCAGGATATCTGGTTGCGATGCTTGTCTTAACCAGCTGGTTTGGCCAATAGCAGCAAGGCTGTAAATCAATTGTTCACCATTCCTTCCCAAGGTGGGACACTCAACAACCTTGGTTCAATATTTCGGATCTCCTAAGGCCAGGTCCTGGAATTAAGTAAAGGGACTATTCACAGATATGGAATCAATGAGGTGGTGGTGTGGGTTTTGTGATCAGTGAGAATGCATGAAAGAATGCTCCAGCGGGGATGAACTGAAGCCAAACCCCATCCCTGCTCTGTCTCATTTCCTGTGTGTCTTCCAGGTTGGCATGGCACACTGGTAGTTCAACAGTCCTGGGGTCTCAGTGGCAGCCCCACCCCTGTGGCTACACAAGGCATTGCCCTAATGGGGGACTCTCTGTGGTGGCTTTGCCCCAGTGGAAGGTTTCTGCCCCCAAGTTTTCCATAGCATCCTTTGAAATCTACCAGTCAAGCAAAGTGTGGCATGGTTGTTTTTTTTTCCTCTTAGAGTAAAATGAGAGAAGGGAGAAATTATTTAAAGACAGAATTTATAATTAAAAGGGAATCAGAATGGAAAGATGAAAACCCTAAGCTTGGCTATCAGGGGAATCCCACCCCCAATGTTTAACACAGGTTCTTTTCTATTTCCTAGGTGTCTCGGCTGGGTTGAAAAATCAAGGGAAAGAGCACAAGAGAGAGAAATTTAAAGCTGGGTGTCTGGGGGAGACATCACATGTCGGCAGGATCCGTGGTGTTCCCCGAGCCATAAAACCAGCAAGTTTTTATTAGCGATTTTCAAAAGGGGAGGGAGTGCACGAATAGGGTGTGGGTCACAGAGATCACATACTTCACAAGGTAATAAAATATCACAAAGCAAGTGGAGGCAGGGGAGATCACAGGACCACAGGATGGGGGGGGGAATTAAAATTGCTAATGAAGTTTCGGGCACGCATTGTCGTTGATAACATCTTATCAGGAAACAGGGTTTGAGAGCAGACAATCTGTCTGACCAAAATTTATTAGGCGGGAATTTTCCTCGTCCTAATAAGCCTGGGAGCGCTACAGGAGACCAGGGCTTATTTCATCCCTTCAGCTTCGACCATAAAAGACAGCACGCCTTAAAGGGGCCGTCTATAAGCCTACCTTCAGGGCACATTCTCTTTCTCAGGGATGTTCCTTGCTAAGAAAAATAATTCAGCGATATTTCTCCTATTTGTTTTTGAAAGAGGAGAAATATAGCTCTGTTCCGTCCGGCTCACCGGTGGCCAGTTCAAGGTTACCTCCCTTGTTCCCTGAACATCGCTGTTATTCTGTTCTTTTTTTAAGATGCCCAGATTTCATATTGTTCAAACACACAAGCTCTACAAACAATTTGTGCAGTTGACACAATCACAGGGTCCTGAAGCGACATTCATCCTCCTCAGCTTATGAAGATGACAGGATTAAGAGACTGAAGTAAAGACAGGCATAGGAAATCACAAGGATATTGACTGGGGAAGTGATAAGTGTCCATGAAATCTTCACAATTTATGTTCAGAGATTACAGTAAAGACGGACATAAGAAATTATTAAAGTATTAATTTGGGGAACTAATAAATGTCCATGAAATCTTCACAATTTATGTTCTTCTGCTGCGGCTTCAGCCAGTCCCTCCGTTTGGGGTCCCTGACTTCCCGCAACACTTGGCCATGTAAAGAATAAAGAAGTATGTTCAGGAGAGAATGCTAATGGTGTGGCAAAGTGACCATTTCCTGGCCGGGCGTGGTGGCTCAAGCCTGTAATCCCAGCACTTTGGGAGGCCGAGACGGGCGGATCACGAGGTCAGGAGATCGAGACCATCCTGGCTAACACGGTGAAACCCCGTCTCTACTAAAATACAAAAAAAATTAGCCGGGCGAGGTGGCGGGTGCCTGTACTCCCAGCTACTTGGGAGGCTGAGGCAGGAGAATGGCGTGAACCCGGGAGGCGGGGCTTGCAGTGAGCTGAGATCCGGCCACTGCACTCCAGCCTGGGCAACAGAGCCAGACTCCGTCTCAAAAAAAAAAAAAAAAAAAAAAAAAAAAAAAAGTGACCATTTCCTAAAGAGATTAATATGGATAAAAGAAAGTCAGGTTCTAGTCATCAAGCAATTGGGAAATGAGCTTGAAGGTAGTTCAGAAAAATCTTAGAGGCAAGCTGGGACCTGGAGGCCACCAGGGAGCCACAGCTCTTGGGTGCTGCACACCTCTAGAATTAGCACCACGTGCATGCTGCAGAGTTTACTGCTTCTACTTTAGGAAGCAGTAGGTTGAGCAGAACTTGAGCCCAGTTGAGCCAAGGCTGGGGTGACCAAAGAGTGCTGCACCAGAATGTGGGGAGCAGAGTCTTGAGGTAGCCCAGGGTAGCCAATTCTGAGATCTTGTATATGCCTCTTTTTGAAAATGTAGCCCTCAAGGTCCTAGCTTGCCAGAAATCCTATTTCTCCAAAGTTCTGCCTTCCAGAAAGTCCTAGGATATGAACAAAATTATGACAAGTTCTTTGCAACCATTTAACAAGAATGGCCTTTAACTCCAGCTTCCAATGCCTTGTTCCTCAGTTCCATCTAATACTTTGTCAGAGTAGCTTTTACTGTTTATATTTTGACCAGCATTCTAATTATTACCACTTAAGTGATACCTAAGAAATTCCAGATTTTGGCCGGGCGCAGTGGCCCATGCCTGTAATCCCAGCACTTTGTAAGGCCAAGGCAGGCAGATCACCTGAGGTCAGGAGTTTGAGACCAGCCTGGCCAACATGGTGAAACCCCATCTCCACTACTAATAAAAAAGTCTCCAGTTGTGGTGGTGTGTGCCTGTGATCCCAGCTACTTAGGAGGCTGAGGCAGGAGAATCGCTGTAACCTGAGAGGCAGAGGTTGCCATGAGCTGAGATAGTACCACTACACTCCAGCCTGGGTGACAGAGGGAGACTCTGTCTCAAAAAAAAAAAAAAAAAAAAAAAATCCAGATTTTCCCTCCAGTTCTCTTTTTCTGAGCCCTCAACAAAATGGGTCCCTAATGCTCTGTTCATAGTGATAAAGGCTTTTTCTAGCCTATTTCTCCAAATTCTTTCAGCCTCTGCCCATTATCCAGTTCCAAAGTCACTTCCACATTTTCAGGTGTTTGTTACATCAACACCCCCACTTATTGGCATCAATTTTTTGTCTTATTCCATTTTGTGCTGCTAAGTCAGAATACCACAAACCGAGTAATTTATAAACAATTGAAGTTTATTTGACTCATAGTTCTGGAGGCCAGAAAGTTCAGGGGGCTGGCATCTGGTGAGGGCCTTCTGGCTGTACCATAATATCTCTCACATGGTGAGAGAGATCAAACTTTGATCTCTCTCAAAAAGAGCCTCAAGCTCTTTTATAATCCACATTAACCCATTCATAAGAGTGGAACCCTCATGACCTAAATACTTCCCATTAAGGCTTCTCTCATTGCATAATCCACTTATTTATTCTTTTATCCTCAGCTATTATTTCTCCTTCTCTCCCTTTGACATTTATTTTTACTCAAACTCTCCACCTTTGGGAGGATGCTATGCTCAACCCATCTTGATCTACAGTACTGCTAGCAATACTGTTCTACCAAGTGCCTTCCTCTCAGCTCAGTCCCACTGATACAGGCTGAGGTTACATAGAGATAAAAATACAGAGCTATTCTAACCACGAGGAAACATGGTAGCATTCACTGTCAACCCCAACGGTGCCAGATGAAGTGAAGGGCACAGTCCATCCCCTGGTCTTGGAATCACTTCATCAGGTAGGAAAAAAGACAATGAGGAGATACGGGGAAGAATTGTATAGCTGTATTAGAATCATTCCCCAACCTCTTGATATGGTTTGGATTTGTGTCCTCTCCAGATATCATGCTGAAATGTGGAGCTGAAATGTGAGCACCCATGTTCGAGGTGGGCCTAGTCGCGGGGGTGTGGGTCATGGGACTGGATCCCTTATGAATGGTTCAGCATCATACTCTTGATGATTAGTGAGTTCCTGCTCAGTTAGTTCACACAAGATCTGGTTGTTTAAAGGAGCCTGGGAGTTCCTCTTCTCTCTCTTGCTGCTTCTCTCACTGTGTGACATGCTGGCTCCCCCTCACCTTCTGTCATGACTGTAAGCTTCCTAAGGCCCTCACCTGAAGCAGATACCAGCACTGTGTTTCCTGTACAGCCTGCTGGAACTACAGGAAAAAATAAACCTCCTTTTCTTTGTAAATTACTCAGCCTCAGGTATTTCTTTATAGCGTAATCAAAATGCTGGTTCAGTCACTCACCACTTGCAGAGTCCAACTACTAAGAGTGAGGTTTGGTATAAAGAAAGTGACTTTGTATTTCAAAGCTAGCTTAGGGGAAAAATTGCCGGCTTCCTGCTTTTAGGGTATCACTTCACTTTTGGAGAAGAATTTGAGCACATTTAAAGCATACCTAACATGAACAGCATGTGGGTGGTGGGCAAGCAAGCAGGTGAGGGGTCTGCATGTTAGCTTAGTGTCTTATCTACAGGGAGGTCAAGCTGGTGACTGCTGGCATCTTCATGGGCAGGCATACTACTGGTTGTAAATTGACTGTTATCTCGAGGCAACCTGCTGGTGGGTTAGAATTCCTTTCGGGATCTCCTAAGCATGTAGTTACATGAACTTGTTCCGTAGGGAGTGTCTGGTGAAGGGCAGGTAAAAGGCTATATCTGTAATCCTAAAGGGCTAAATAGAAATTGGGGAAAATGAGGAAAGAGAAAATGAGAGAGAGAAACAAAATAATCAAACTCTCTCTTTGAAAAATGGGGGCCCTTGGTTACTATTCCCTACTGCCAAGTTCCATTTTATTTCTGCAGGACTTTTGTGGCATATGCGCTCTGGCTGCTTCCTGCTGAAAGAGGGTATACGCATTGGTGTCAGGATGAAACTGCTCTCTTTGGAGGTGGGAATATTCACAATACCTGGACTCACAGACGATACGTTTGGACCATTACGGTGCAAGCTCTAGAAAGTCTCTGGGAAAGGCTGTCTTGTATTCTCACTACAGAGGGCGCAACAGCAGAACACTTCACAACACAGGGAATGCCCACTTCTGCAATCAGGGCCAAGGTTACAAGCGGCTTTTTCCACCTTGTCCTGACCTGACCAGGACACTAACCATTGGTCAAGTGACAATGTGGGATAAGGCACAGCTCTCTTTTATTGGTGCACATCTTGCAGGGCTATCTGAGACATTTTCCAAATTGTCTGGGATGTATGCACAGATGTTAGTTTTAATTATAATGCATGCCCCCCATTTCTAATAGTAACTGGTTGTGATGAAAGGTTGGCTACATGTCTATTCAACAGGTTACAGGAAGAACTGTGAATACTTATGAAAGCAGTCATAATCCTGTCTAGTTCTTGATAATAGATTAGTTTTGTTAAATAGCTGCATCTCATCTAGGAAGTGATATTGCAGATGGGTGAGGCCTCTGTATATAATAAAGGCAAACAGATTTTTAATAAGAGACATTTCTGTGGAAACAGAAGAAAAACAAAGTGTAATGCTAGGCACAATTTATCCAGATGTTAGACTCAAAGCATCTTTAGTTACAGAGGAGGAAGGTGGTGGCAGTCTGACATGTTTTTCTTGCCTGTTATTACAAAGAATAATGTAGTAGTCATTTCATTTAGTCAAAATCAGAAAAAAGGGAGAAAAATTTAAAAGTGTTAATTTGAGACTTATATCCCAGAAAGAATTCAGGATTCAGGCCAAATTGCATAGAACAATAAAAAAACAGTGGACAAGACTGGAGTCTAACAACAAGTATACTATAGTTTTTACTGAAACGTATTATTCTCTCTTCAGTCCCAGTTTATACTAAAGACAAATCATAGTAGGAACAATTTATTACAAAATAAGTTTTAGTCTTATTACGCTTGGCCTGAGTATGTGCAAATAGTGCAGCAAGAATTATTATTGGCCACATCGGTTCTTTTTAAATTTGGCTTTGCTGAAACTTTATTCCGTAAGGAATCTCAAATTAGACTTTAAAAGCATTGAGCCCAGCCATGGCTTTATCTGTGCCTGCAAATATTTGTATGAATTGAGTGAATTCCTCTGCTTGTGGTCCCAAGATAATTTGGGACTCCTTGACCTGTCAGAAAGTGACATTCTTCACTTACCATAAGCCAGAAACCCTGTGCAGGGACTGCCTAGACAAAGTATGAGGCCAAATTTCCCAAGAAGCTTTTATTGGCTTTATAAGTCAACTTTGTTCTTTAAAGGAGTCTGTTTGTGTCTGAGAGTATGCCATCCCAGTCAAAGCCTTGGTAAATAACCAGTTTCTCCAATTGTGTCCTGCTACAAAAGAAAACAGATTCTTATTGGATTATGCAAATAACTATACTGCCATAAATTAAATATGCTTACAAGTAGTCCTTAAATTCTGGGGAAATCAGGTAGAGAGAAAGAAATGTCCTTCAAGTTTTCTTAACAGAAGTGTATTTTACCCAATCGTTAAAAGCTGCAAATAGCTTAACAGAAGAGAAAGGTGGCCGGGCGCGGTGGCTCACGCCTGTCATCCCAGCACTTTGGGAGGCCGAGGTAGGCGGATCACGAGGTCAGGAGATGGAGACCATCCGGCTAACACGGTGAAACCCCGTCTCTACTAAAAATACAAAAAAATTTAGCCGGGCATGGTGGTGGGTGCCTGTAGTCCCAGCTACTCGGGAGGCTGCGGCAGGAGAATGGCATGAACCTGGGAGGCGGAGCTTGTAGTGAGCCCAGATCGCGCCACTGCACTCCAGCCTGGGTGATAGAGCCAGACTCCGTCTCAAAACAAACAAAAAAAAAAAAGAGAAAGATTTTTAGACACTGAAAAGCAAAACAAAAAGAATCACCAAACGTTTTAAACAAAAAATAGTAAAAGATTATTTCACTCCTCTATTAGTTGAGTCTATGTAATTAACTCCTGTTCTGCGTGATATTCCTGAACACATTGGCTCTCTATGGGAGTCTTGGAAGTTTATTTCTTCTATTTTAATGTCACAGTCTCCAAAGTTATCAGAAACTTGCATTCAAGAGTGCCTGTCAGAGTCATATATCTGTATTATAAAACTGCCTTTGAAAAGAATCAAAGGAAAATAACTGTTAGGACGATAAAGTCTCAGAGCAGCACAGTTAGCATCTGGTCGTCTCTGTGGCACACAGTTTAATAGAGCTATCATAATTATTACTGATAACATACACTGAGACGTATCAGAGTTACATGAATCTTATATTATTTTGGAACACATACTAATAACATCCTTACATGAATATATCCTAAAGAAAGTTAAATAATATTTTATATTTGATAATGTTTACTTTATGATTTTAATATACCAAATAAGCCCAATATGTCTCTTTTGGACTTGAGAAAACCTAATATCTAATAGGGTTAACCAGATCAAAAAAGGCTTAATTTAGAACTTAACTTTGGAAAGTTTTTCAAATATCAAAGATTTAAACACTTAATATTATAAATTAGAAACCCAGGTCCTTATAAATTAGAGGGAAAATATTTAGCCATTGATAGAGGGTAGAATCACCTTTCCAAACAAAACCCAATATAAACTCTATAAGGCCAACTGAATCTGTCTTTTTTTGCCTTCCCTTTTTTTCTTCTGTCATTTATTCAAACGGCAAACAAAACTCTTTCATTATCCATTAATATCAGATGAAAATGAAAATCCTGTCCAAAAGAGGAAGCCAGATTTTACCTTTGCAATAGTGTACCATTAATTAAACCCAATTCTTAATAAAACCTTATAGACAAATCTATTTAATCTTAGTTTGACTATAATTTAAGATTTCAATAAGCCTTAAATTTTTTTGTTAAGCATCAGATCAACTCTATAAAAAAACCTGTGCTGTTCAGACACATGGGCCTAGATTCTGGCCCTGCATCAGTGTGCTTTTATTCTAATGTATAATTTCCAGAAGAATGAATGAATCCCCTTCAAATCATAGCCAACTTCCTCTTATCTACAGAACTTCCTTTACAAGATCAAAATTTAACAAATTGTTTACAACTTGTTTAAACCTTCGGTTTAGTCCTATTACTATTTTAGGTTAGGACGTCCTTAAAAACCTCTGAACCAGAAAAAATTATATCCCCTTTAACAAAATCATATTTCCATACCTTCTTAAAATCTTTTACCAAAAACACATTCTACGTTCCTTATACACCTTGCCTGCAAAACTATTTCTTCAGTAGTCTCAAGTACATATTAAAATGTTAACTCTTAGCAACTTTTAGTTCTAGTGAAAAATCTGGTAAGTAGCAATTTTAACCACGTATCAGATGGCAGAGCCCAGGACAAGGAGCAAGCCACAGACAATGACACTTTCCAGCCTGCCCAAGGGACCTGGCTAACTCCATATGTCACCAGGTCTTACTTAGAATCTACTGGCTATAAAATAGGCAAGTCAAATGATTATTAAAACTCAGAAAAGCAGCTCATGACCTTAAAGCATCCAGCAAACAGTATCTGACCTGCCTAATGTAAACCAAACATCTAAACATTGAAGAATTGCTTATTTTATTTACCAATAACCTTTTGGACTGTCTTTAGTTTTCAAATATTATTAGCATCATGTGACCTAAAGTCATTCAAGTTTCTGTTTTTTCTGACCAGTATGTTTCACTTAAGCACTTATTTTTCTTTAAGCCAAATGATTGGCGCTCTTACATATACAAGTTCACATACACAACACAAATATATACATACACAGACAGGCAGAAGAAAATCATAGTTGCACAATTTTTCATTTGCTGGTTTTTAAGTTTCTTAATTGGATTGCTGGTTTCACAGTGGAGCCCTTTGAGGAACTGAGAAAGCATGCAGTTTCTAGGACCTAATATTTACCATACCTGAGAAGGAGGCACTGCTAGAAAGCAGAACAGAGTAAAAAAAAATTAAAGACCCCATTTTTATACCGAATCCTCAGTCTCAAAAAAGAGCGAAATGCTACAGAACCAAGTGCAGTGCTTTTACCATGCATTTCACTTCAAGAACATTCCCCCAAGGCTGGTGGGCAAAGCCAGGCCAATCAGCCCCTTCTGTAATCAGCTCATCCCCCATTCCATACCGTTTAGTTGCCCTACAGCATTATTTTTTATTTAACCATGAGAAGAAAGGAATATCAGCCTACAGGAATGACCGTTCACTATAAGCAACTGCCATTGGTCTTCCCTAAAAATATATCTCCTACCTCACGATTACACACCAAGGCTAAAACTCCTCTCATAATGCAAAGTAATTTCTGTTGTCCACCCAAAGACAAAAAACTCAGGTAACACATGCAAAATAAAACAAGAGCCTTAGATTTTGAGAGGGGTCTGTCCACTTATAATTCCTGGGATTCCAAGAAGAAAATAAAGGTTTCTCCCAAAATAGAGTCTGTGGCACCTGCTCTGTTTATCTCAAGCAAGGAGTCCCAGACTGTCAGAAATGACCTTAGGTCCTCTAATGTGGGCATCAAAGGTGGCAAGAAAACAAATGGAATTCAATTGGCTGAGAAGAAGAAAAGAAAAGAAAAAAAAAAGAGAGAGAGAGATCCAAGAAGAGGAAAAGCATAAAGGCCTTTTGAATTTATATACACAGAAAGACCTGGCTATCAACTTCTAGGTAAGCTGACTTTTTTTTTTTTTTTTTTTTTTGAGATGGAGTCTCGCTCTGTCGCCAGGCTGGAGTGCAGTGGTGCAATCTCGGCTCACTGCAGCCACCACCTCCCAGGTTCAAGTAATTCTCCTGCCTCAGCCTCCCAAGTAGCTGAGACTACAGGCACGCACCACCACGCCTGGGTAATTTTTGTGTTTTTAGTGGAGATGGGGTTTCACCATGTTGGCCAGGTCGCTCTCGATCTCTTGACCTCGTGATCCACCCACCTTGGCCTCCCGTAGTGCTGGGATTACAGGCGTGAGCCACACGCCTGTCCTAGTGAAGCTGACTTTTAACCAGAGAGCTTTTTAAAGAAAATCTTTTAAAACCTATTATTAGCAGACTCTAACTGGGACAAATAGCTGATACTTCTGATTTTTAAGCTCTTTTTTTTCCCCAAAAGGTGTGCTCCCAAGAGAACCCAATAGGCCCTCACTAAAGTTATAACTTAACCACGGATGCATGAGGTGTCTCCAAAGAGATGGCAAACAATTTTCACAAGATCCAGAATTGCCCCTAGGGTATCTCAGATAAAAGAAAATTCAAGACATAAAATCACAAGTTGTCCCTGGAGGGAAAAATAATCAACAAATGGCAAAAGTTTCACAACTATCAACACAGAAATGACTCCTTATCAAATCTAGGAATTGAACCTACAATTCCCACGTGGAAGAGGAAAGCCTCAGC
Source organism: Macaca mulatta (assembly GCF_049350105.2). NCBI lineage: Eukaryota > Metazoa > Chordata > Mammalia > Primates > Cercopithecidae > Macaca > Macaca mulatta. Next base: position 6,420,674 of record NC_133412.1, on the reverse strand, counting down.
TTCTGAGCTCTAGCACAAGGCAACAGCTAGTGCTTTTCCCAGATGGTGTCTAAAGCAGCCATTTTTGAGCTTGCAAAGGATTTTAACTACTCAAGAGAATTAAGGCTAGACATAACATTATCATGTACTCTTTTCAGACTCAAGAGTCAAAGCCTTATAATTTAACAGCACAAGAACTTTAAAAGCAACATAGACAGTTACATGGAGGCAATAATGCTTTCAAGACCATAATTTGAATTAACTTTTAGATAACTTCCAAATTAGACAATATTCTTTTTCTCAATAAGAAGACATCTTCTTTGGAACATTTTATACAAACCTAGGAAGCAAGAAATCCTGAACTGCTTATCAGATATTAGCATTTTACAGATGAAAACCATTCCACAATTTTGGAACACGTTTCCCATATAATAACTCTTTCTTAATTGGAAATAACCCAGATATCCAATGACCATTCAAAATGACTTTAAGATTTTAAATTATACAAAAAGTTTACTGACAAGCATTTGTCTCATTTATATAAACCCAATTTTCCCATTTTTAACCATTTATTTAGATTACTTCTGAAAACTGATATTTTACACAAGGTCAGTCATTATTTAAAGTTATTTCCATGTTAACCATTTTTAAAACTTGTGAACATCAGGTGTTTAAGTAAGAATTGTAAAGTTAAATATATGAGCATTTTGTTGTTAACTCAGATTTGGCTATTTTCATTAAATAATATCAAATGTCTTATTTATAAAAATTATAGAAAGATATTTCTGTTTGGGGCTGGGTTTGTATTTTGTATGTTGGCAATTCTCAAGACATTTATCATATTATTTTACCAATAATTTTAAAGTCAGCTTATTTATTAAAGATTTTACTTAAGTCACATGAACTTGTAAAGCATTGGGGCTTATTCACTTAATTTATGAATACTCCTTAACTTTCCTATAGCTTTTATTTCAGAATTCTAGCCATAAGATATCAATACAAACTCACCAGTTTCCAAACAAACCAACAAACAACAACAACAACAAAAACAGAAAAAAAAAGGTTGGATCCAAACAGTGGTTTTATCATCGCACCAGTAGAAAAGTAACAGCGATTTAAAGCATGCAGAAAAGAAAATAGAGAAAGGTGTAGCCTGGCCACCCTCTGCATAAGAACCAGCTTCTTATTAGAGTGTGAGAAAGAAAAGAGGGTAACAAAAATATTAAAGCAACCGATAGGAAATTCTGGAGCCTTCCAGCCACTAGACAGTGTGGGGTGACTGCCCCCACCATTCTCATTTACCTTCCATCAGGAAGTCTCCGTACCCCAGGTGGGCAGCTCTCCCAGATAATCAGGAGGGTGAAACTGGAGGTGGAGAGTACAGGAGGAATCAAGGCACACACACAAAGTAATATATCGACACATGCAAACAAACAGCCTGCTTCCAAACGAGTCCGCAGTCAAGGGGGTTGGGTGAGGTCCTAGATCCCACTCCCTAGGTCCAAATGGCTCCATAGACAGCTGAGTCCAAGCTGAGCAAAGCTCCTATGGTGCTGCACAGGCAGACAAATACAAATGTTCAAATGATGTCACCAGCAGCCAAGTCTTAAGTACAGCAGGGCCTCAGCAACACCTCAGAGTGGTCGGGGCATTCCGCCCAACCTACCCAGTTCCAAAGTTTGCCAGTTTTTTGGAGGTCACTTTATTTGTACCGGCAAAGTGTTGAAGGCAGCAGACATTGATATAGTTAAGAATAAATTACTGGCCGGGCGCGGTGGCTCAAGCCTGTAATCCCAGCACTTTGGGAGGCCGAGACGGGCGGATCACGAGGTCAGGAGATCGAGACCATCCTGGCTAACACAATGAAACCCCGTCTCCACTAAAAATACAAAAAAATTAGCCGGGCGTGGTGGCGGCGCCTGTAGTCCCAGCTACTCGGGAGGCTGAGGCAGGAGAATGGCGGGAACCCGGGAGGCGGAGCTTGCAGTGAGCTGAGATCGCGCCACTGCACTCCAGCCTGGGTGACAGAGCAAGACTCCGTCTCAAAAAAAAAAAAAAAAAAAAAAAGAATAAATTACTTAGGCAGATAGTAAAGGTATGGGAGTCCTTGGTAAGGCTTTTCTTTTTAATGAAAACCGGCTTCAAATTATTTTCCTTCCTAATAAAGATCAGCCTGTAAAATCGAGCGGCAGACATAATCCCCAATGTTGGAGGACAGCCTTGTGGGAGGTGATTAGGTCATGGTAGTTGCTTTCTCATTAATGGTTTAGCCTCATCCCCCTTGGTGCTGTTGTTGTGATTATGAGTTAGATCTCACAAGATCTGGTTGTTTAAAAGTTTGGCACCTTCCTCCCCTGCCACCTTGCTCCCGCTCTGGCCATGTAACATGCCTACTTCACCTTCTACCAGGATTGTATTTCCTGAGGCCTCCCCAGAAGGCTGAGCAGATGCCAGCATCATGCTTCCTGTAAAGCCTGCAGAACTGTGAGCCAATCAAACCCGTTTTCTTTATAAATTGCCCAGTCTCAGGTTATTTCTACCAATGCAAGAACAGACTAATACAAGGGTACCACCTCACTTTTGGAGCATAAAGTGAGCACTTTTAAAGGGAGCCTGGCCGGGCTTGGTGGCTCACGCCTGTAATCCCAGCACTTTGGGAAGCTGAGACAGGCAGATCACGAGGTCAGGAGATCGAGACCATCCTGGCTAAGGTGGTGAAACCCCATCTCTACTAAAAATACAAAAAATTAGCCGGGTGCGGTGGCGGGCACCTGTAGTCCCAGCTACACGGGAGGCTGAGGCAGGAGAATGGCATGAACCTGGGAGGCTGAGCTTGCAGTGAGCCGAGATCACACCACCGCACTCCAGCCTGGGTGACAGAGCAAGACTCCATCTCTAAATAAATAAATAAATAAATAAATAAATAAATAATAAAAAAAAAAATAAAGGGAGCCTAACATTAATGGCATGTGGGGTGGGGAAGTGAACAGATGGAAGTCAGTGTGTTAACTTGATGCTTTATCTCCTGAGTTGTCAGGCTAGTGAGTGACTGCTGCTGTCCTCCTGGGCAGGCATACTCTGGGTTTTAAATAAACTCTTATCCCTCAAGGTAACCTCCTGGTGGGTGAGAGTTCCTTTCAGGATCTCCTAAGCACATAGTTAGGTGAATGTGCCCTGTAGGGAGTGTCTGGTGAAGAGAAATAAACAGCTGTATTTGCATTTCTAAAAGGCTAAGTAGGAAGTGGGAAAAAGGAGAAAAGAGAAAAGGAGTTAGAGAAAAAATAACTGAACTATTGCTTAGAAAAATGGGGGCACTTGGCTAAAACAGCAATGCAAATAGACTAACCTAGAAAATCGGTTCTGAGGAGTAGAGTGGTAAAGGAGTGAAACATTGCTGTGAAGATACCTGAAGATACGTAACTGTCTGGAGAACTAGGTAATGGGGCAGAGGTTGGAAGAGTTTAGAGGGCTCAGAAGAAGATAAGAACAGAAGAGAGTATTTGGAAATTCTTAGAAATGGGTTTGACGGCTGTGGTCAAAATGCTGAAAGAAATACAGACAATGAAGACCAGGTTGATGAGGTTTCAGATACAAATGAGGAACTTATTGGGAGCCAGAGTAGTGTGCTTTAAGCAAAGAGCTTGGCTGCATAGTGTCCATGTCCTAGGGCTTTGTGAAAGGCTGAACTTAAGAGTGATGACCCACTCCAGCCTGGGCGACAGAGCAAGACTTCATCCCCCCGCCAAAAAAAAAAAAAAAAAAAAAAAAAGTGATGACCTAGTAACCTAGTATATCTGGTGGAAGAAATTTCTTTTCTTTTTTTTCTTTTTTGAGATGGAGTCTTGCACTATTGCTCAGGCTGGAGTGCAGTGGCGTGATCTCGGCTCACTGCAAGCTCCGCCTCCCAGGTTCACACCATTCTCCTGCCTCAGCCTCCCGAGTAGCTGGGACTACAGGCACCTGCCACCACATCTGGCTAATTTTTTGTACTTTTAGTAGAGACGGGGTTTCACCATGCTAGCCAGGATGGTCTCAATCTCCTGACCTCATGATCCTCCCGCCTCAGCCTCCCAAAGTGCTGGGATTACAGGTGTGAGCCACTGCACCCAGCCATCTGGTGGAAGAAATTTCTAAGCAGCAAAGCATTCATGAGGTGTCATGGCTGCTAGTAACAGCCTATGATCAGATGTGGAAGCAAAAGAATAATGTAAAATTGAAACTTTATTTGAAAGGGAAGCTCAGCATAACAATCTGGAAAATTTGCAGCCTGGCCATGTGGTAGAGAAGGAAAAAGCATTTTCAGGAAAGAAAAGCATTTTCAGGAAAGAGTTCTGGAGCAACCACTTACTAGAGAGATTTGCATGACCACAAGGGAGCCAAGTGCCAGAATAGTCAAGACAGTGGGATAAAGGTTGCAAGGGCATTTTGGAGGGTTTGAAGACAGCACCTCACATTATAGTCCCAGAGGTCTAGGAGCAAAGAATTGTTTCAGGCACCAGGCCCAGGCTTTGCCCGGCTCAGCCTTGGGACACTGCCCCAGCTGCTCCAGTTCCTGCTGTGGCTCAAAGGGCCCCAGGTCCACCCTGGGCTGCTTCTTTGGAGAGCACAAGCTGCCACAGGCCTCAGAAGCTTCCACGTGGTGCCAAGCCTGCAGGTGTTCAGAAGACAAGAGTGAAGGAGGCTTGGCAGCTTCCATCTGGATTTCACAGAATGTATGGAAAAGCATTGTGCTCAGGCAGAAGGCTGCCACAGGGGCCGAACCCTCACAGAGAAACTCTACTGCCGCAATGCCAGGGAGAAACATGGGGTTGGAATACCCATGCTGAGTTCCCACCGGGGTACTGCCTAATGGAGCTATGGGAAGGCAGCCACTGCCCTCCAGACCACAGAATGGTAGATCCATCAGCAGCTTGCATCCTGCACCTGGAACTGAACTCCAACCCATGAGAGTGGCCACACGGGCTTCCCCCTGCTAAGCCACAGGGCACTGGGGACCTACCCCTTGCATCAGTGTACCCTGGATATGGGACACTGAGTCAAAGGAAATGATTTTGGAGCTTTAAGATGTAATGTCTGCTCCGTGGGGTTTTGTATGGTCCTGTTGCCCCTTTCTTTTGTCTGATTTATCCCCTTTGGAATGGGGATATCTACCTAATGCCTGTACCACCATCATATCTTCTAAGTAAATAATTGTTTTTGATCTTACAGGCTCATAGAGAATGTACCTTGAGTCTCAGATGAGATTTTGGACTTTCGAGGTGATGCTGAGAGGAGTTAAGACTTTGAGTACTGGCAAGGCAAAATTGCATTTTGCAATGTGAGAAAAACATGAGATTTGGAGGGCCAGGGGTGGAATGATATGGTTTGGATGTGTGTCCCTTCCAAATCTCATGTCACAATGGGACCTCCAATGTTGGAGGTGAGTGTCGTGGGAGCTGTTTGAGTTATGAGGGTGGACCCCGTATGAATGGTTTAGCCTGTCTATCCAGTGGACACGCTCCCTTGGCCCCCCTCATGTTGAGTGTGAGCACACAGTTGTGAAGCAGGTCAGCCAGCTCCATATGCCTTTTTTTTTTTTTTTTTTTTTTTGAGACAGAGTCTCACTCTCACTCTGTCACCCAGGCTGGAATGCAGTGGCCCAATTTCAACTCACTGCAAGCTCCACCTCCCAGGTTCACGCCTTTCTCCCATCTCAGCCTTCCGAGTAGCTGAGACTACAGGCGCATGCCACCACACCCAGCTATTTTTTTGCTTTTGTATTTTCAGTAGAGACAGGTGAAACCCATGTTAGCCAGGATGGTCTCAATCTCCTGACCTCATGATCCGCCCACCTTGGCCTACCAAAGTGCTGGGATTACAGGCATGAGCCACCGTGCCCAGCCAACCAGCTCTGTATGCTTTTATCTCCTCGTTTTAATCGGCAACTATTTTGACCGCCTGTTCCAATTTTCTATTAAACCATTACTCCTAGGATGATATGCAACACGATGTGTTCATTTGATGTGGTGTCTCTGCCCCTTGTTGCATACTATGGGTTCGATTTGACAACATGTAACTTGAAGTCCCAAATTGGTACAGTAGCTGCTGTTCTGATCCTTTCGTAATATTTTGAGCTTTTGCATCTACAACCAGGTATGCAAAACACAGCAGGGTAAAAATCTATTCCTGTCAGGACAAATTTACAGCCCCCAGAACTATTGTCATTGGTCCAATGTAATCCACTTGCCAGCTATGTGCTTCTCCCTGGGTGACCTTCCCCATAGCTATCTTTGGTGTCTGTTTCTCTTGGTGGCACACAGAATAGTTCTTGCTGTCATTTTGTGCCTCAGCATGTATAAGAGTAACATGTCTAGATTCAGCCATCTCTGCATTGCTGCAGCATCCCCCACCCCCATGTTCACTCATTTCATGGACCTCAGGGGAGCACGTCAAAAGGTCCACTTGGTGGTTCCAATCACTCACCAAACCTGGAAAGGAGTTCTCTTAATGGGCATTAACAAGTCTTACTGTAATGCCCCCTTAAATTCACAGATAGACTTTAACAGGGCCGTGGCCCATACGGGCATCCCTTTAATAGTCCAATTCTCCACCACCCAGCTACCTGACCGTATGATCAGGATTTGGGCTCTGCCCACGAGTCTGTAAAAACCCAAACATAGGAACTTGTACCATTGTTAACGTCTTCCATCACTCCTAGGAAAACAGCATGCAATTCAGCCCATTGAGCTGATTTAGTCTCATCTGCAATCAGAGCCTTTCCACCCACTGGTCTTTAGGCTGCAACTTTCCAAACAGGATGTTGTCTCTTCATCATGTAACCGCCATTTTTAAACCAAGCAACAGTTTGTTAGTCAATCAAAAGCTGTTCTTCAGGTTCTGTTGATGCGGCAAGAAGTTCCAGCAGCTCCTCTGAGGGTTCCGAAGTTGGTCCTGGGGGAAATGGCGCCATCTTCTTGGGAATACAGTGGTTTTCTCTTTTCATTCTGCAGTAGTATGCTTCTATTTGAGCCATTTCCTTTTTATCATGGAAATCTTCTGGACGCTGCCTTCCTTACTAGAGTGTTTCTCTGATATCACCCAAAATATGGATTTCTCAGGTTTCATGATTATTTTGTGTCCTTCAGTCATTGAGGCAGTCTCAACTAATGCCCAATAGCAAGCGAGTAATTATTTTTCAAAATAGTGTGTGCTAGGTAGCAGCATGTGGAAACTTTCTGGCCCAAAATCCCCTCAGTTCTTACAGGAGGAGATCACAGGCTTTTGACATAAGCTCCAGTCTGCATGAGTGTCAGTGACAGATACTTCCAAAATCATTTCTGAGTGGATACCAAGAGCCAGTCCACCCCATAAGGACTGCACGGTTGGCCACAGTAATCCCCTGTCAGTCACAACATGACTTCCTGCTCTAAACCCACCAGTTGAGACTCCCCACAGGAAACCTGCTGGGCAATGCCATGGATCCCAAGAAAGACTTTGGCTCACAGGTCATTTGCTCTTTCTGTCTCTTGCTCTCCCCACACTGGCTGAGTTCCCTGCAGCCCTGTGGTCACCCCTTGCCTCTCTGGGATCTATAAGTAATAAATTACTCTATTTCATGGCTTTTGGTTTCCCTTCCTCATTATGTCTCATCTGACCCACACACCCAAACTGAACTCCACCTCTGCGCCTCGTCAGGACTTCCCTAGAGGTAACCATCTTGGCTTATTACTACTCTCAACAAAGAAACTTCAAGGTCAAGTTGGAAAGAAACCATAACAATAAAAATCGTAACAATGGGTGCAGTGGACAGGGGACGTGGTCAGGACCAGGACCACGAGAAAGGAAACAGAATGCTGGTCAGCTGCACGTGGTTCCCCAGCTGGCTCTCCTGTCTGTGTAACACCATCCAGATGGTTCTGCTGCTTGCTGACTTGCATCCGTGCTGCTGTGCACCACCCCTTGTTGCATCTGTCCAGCATGACCAAGGCTACCCACTCTAAACTGTGGCTCTTAAAAAACGGAGTCCTTTCCAAGATCTACAAACTGCCAGCCCTAGCACTGCAAGAGGGGCAACCATAGTTGCTGTCATTCCCCTAAATGTGAACTACTGGTCAGAATCAAGGTGGCTAAACTATTCAAAGGTCGCAATTTGTGTCACAAAGTTCTAGGAGAAGAAATAGGCAACCCCTACCTTGGTGCTGAGGATACTAGGCACGGACAACCAGTGCTTAGCAAAACCTAGACACGGAAACTGGGAGACTCCCATGTATTAGAGCCCAGGGTTGGCAGATGGTGTACTCACACCATCCAATAAGTGGGCCCCCCTGCACAGGAATCCAAGGACTTCCACAGGCGGTGGTGCTGCTGGGCTCTGCGAGCCTTATGTCACTGTTTTTCCTTGCTTCTGTAGCTCCTTGCAGCCTATGCCATGCAATGCAGACACCCTAGAGAGGGAGATGGCTGCCTACAAATGGGGCTGATGGAAACCACAAATGGAGACCACTCATCACAACAGGGACCACCTGGGACCCACCAGCTTGTCAGATAAACATCCAAAGAGAAAGGAAAAAAATAGCCACTTACAAATATAAGCCATTATAAGTATATTATTTAAAAGGGGGGAAAAAAAGAAGAAAAGGGGCTGATAGCTGGGGAAAGAAGGTTGCTAAGAGACGCTGGGTCATTTTCTCTTCCCTCTTTTATCAGCCAGAGACAGAAACTAGGAACCATGGTTTCAAGTGGCTAAAAACCTAAAACAGAAAACAAAACAAACAAACAAAAAATGACTGCCACTTTATGTGATTACAAGTCAGAAAAAAAAAAAATAAGAAGATGAACTTTAAGCATGGAACAAATACCAGTATGGCAAATATAATGATAGTGCTAGATCGTATCCCTGGACACAGAGGGGAAAATAAAAGATCAACGCATAAATTGTGTATATGTATATTTTAATACGACCTCCCAAAGTGCTGGGATTACAGGCTTGAGCCACCGCGCCCGGCCTATATATGTATATTTTAATACAAATATATAATAAATTAATAACTCGTATATATAAAAATATAAATTTAAACAAATTTTTATAATTTTATCCAATTGGAAATAGAATTTTCTATAAGTAATTCACATAACAAAAAGATAAAATGGGGCACCGATAGGCTTTTGTGCCTCTATGACATAGATTCTAACTCACCTTTAACAACTGCTAAAATGCACCAACTGACAAACAAAATTCACGGACTCAATACTGTGGCATAAATTAAAATCAACAGACACTTCTGTTCGTGCCTTCAAAAGAAAAAAAAACCTTTTATGGCAAAGGCTTTGACAACCTCTTCCCAGGCCTCCGGGAGTCTCGGAACCATTTATAATGGCCATTAATTGCCCCAGGCTTCTAATGGAAGAAATTGCCTCTCTCAGCCTCATGCTACACACCATTAAAACAACAAATGACTGGCTGGAAATAGAGGCTCTCACAGAACAGATCCTGAGCCTGTGACCTTCCACACCCAGCTACCCATTATCCTTTGGCTCACGGAAACAGCCCTGCACAAGCTCAGCATGGCTACAGAGGCCTCCCAAAGAGAGGGTGGAGCGAAACCTAAGCCCTCTGATATATGCAACTGCGGACAGAGACTCTTCCCTGTCCTCTATCCCTTGTCAAATGCCAGAGTGTTAGATATGGCCATCCTTTCCCCACACTTCTTGACCACCTGGGAAGCCCCTTGGGATTCACTGAGTGAATAGCAGTGGGAGTTTGTAGACTAAGCAGATGGCAATGATGAACATCCTATGCGGTGGGGCTGAGGGGACAGCTGCTGCTTCCCAGCCCTTAGCCAGGACGTCTCTGATAAATGATGGGATAAAAACCAACAGACTCGGACCTTCTTCAGGCAGTCATCTTAGCACTGGATGCCCTGACAAAGCAATGACCCCATCATCATGTTTATTATAAACTATTAGGCCATTACTTAAAAACTGTTCTCTTCAAGGTAAAAAAACAAAAACAAAAACAAAAACAAAAAACTTTGGGCATCTCTGGCCTAATGGACAGCCAAAATATAAATAAAAATCACATCTCCACCTATAACAAGGCCACAATACAAAACTTTGCCAGGAAACTCCTTTTTCCCTTCAGAGTTACAGGCTTTATTGGTACTAACCAAGACACACATAACACTTCTTAGAACACGCCATGCTGGGCTCTTGAGGAAGGCACTTAATAGACCTTCCATGTCCCTGATAGGAACCAGTAACTGCTTTCATGGAGAGACAGAATGGTCTCCTCGAACAACTTCTTTTCAAATTCCAATACAACAAATAAACCTCTAAACTTCTCTATCTTATCCCTGACCTTAACCTATCATTATACATTTTTGATCTTGTCCCTATCACAGAAGGATTGGAGAAGAGATCAAGGGCACATTCTCTCCCAAGACCCATTAACCATAGACTCACAACTAGGCAGCTGTTCGTCTGATATGGGATCCATTTGAACCTAAACTTCCATCAGAAACAAAAATCCTGTTGGGTGCAGCTCTACACCATTCTACTAACTCCTGGCGTTATTACTACTGATTTGAGTACTTTCACTGGTTTGCAATCTGGTGACCCGACTGTGAACCAAGTAAGATTGTAAACTACTGTAAGAGAGGGGACACATTTTAAGAGGATACCCTAGTCCCACATCCCAGATGACATCTCCCTGGACCCAAATCCCACTCCTGATGATGACATCAACCTCAGACAACATTGCTCCAACCAAAGACCCTGTCATTGCAGATGACTTCTCCCCCTGCATGGAAATAATTTCACCCTGACACGAAAAACTCTGCCCCACCAACACCTTTGGGCTGTCTCTCCCAAGGAACAAATGGACACAGGACTTACTTTTGCTTTTCTTCCTGAACTCACTGTCTGCTTAACCAATGATCCCAGTATACTCCTTTGCTGTCTGCTCACATGTCCACCCATACACTCCCATACCTAAAGGAAAATCTGTTACTAAAATCAGTGAGATTGGCCGGGCGCGATGGCTCAAGCCTGTAATCCCAGCACTTTGGGAGGCCGAGACGGGCGGATCACGAGGTCAGGAGATCGAGACCATCCTGGCTAACACAATGAAACCCCGTCTCCACTAAAAATACAAAAAAATTAGCCGGGCGTGGTGGCGGCGCCTGTAGTCCCAGCTACGCGGGAGGCTGAGGCAGGAGAATGGCGGGAACCCGGGAGGCGGAGCTTGCAGTGAGCCGAGATCGCGCCACTGCACTCCAGCCTGGGCGACAGAGCGAGACTCCGCCTCAAAAAAAAAAAAAAATAAAATCAGTGAGATTGTTTCTTCCCCCTGGGTGGCACCTGCCTCATCTAAGCCAATCTCCTGGGAGAGAGAACCATCCACTCCATGACGGGTTTCCTACCACACCCTCCAGTTTCTGCCACAATCTCTCAATTTGTATATCCAAACAAATCTCTCAATTTGTATATCCAAACAAATCTCTCAATTTGCATTTCCAAACAGCTCTGCCCCTTGGTTTCATATAATGCCACTAATCTTTACATATACTTTTTCAGTTCAACATAGGACAAAACAACATAACTTTCCTACTAAAATGCATACATCGTTTATTAAATGATCCTGTTCCCCTTATCGTCTGTATCTCCACCACTCAAACTGTAACTGTCTTACATTCAAAAGCTGATTCCAGGGACTAAAGGAGGGATTTTCATACATTTGTTTAATATCAGTGCTGAATATTACTGAATCTGACTTCCCTTTTCAGGCCTGACAGAAGCTGTTTGACACCCAGGCCTACTGTGTCACCTTTGGCGGGATTAAAATCTCATCCTCTTTCTGCGGCTGCTTAACCCACTTGTTCCTCACGCCACTGACCCAGCCCAAGGAACCCCACAGCCGCTGACCATCAGCGAACCTACCGGCCAACACTGGAGTCATGTAAATAAGCTCCCCTCACGCCACTGACCCAGCCCAAGGAACCCCACAGCCGCTGACCATCAGCAAACCTACCGGCCAACACTGGAGTCATGTAAATAAGCTCCCCCCTCACACATGTTTATTTCAAACGCCCCAATCCACAACCCCAGCGGGAAAGCCTAAGGGATAACGCCCACGGAGCTTACGCCTGGCCCCACAGCCCTCCTCTCTCCCAAGTCTCCACACACTGGGAGAGCTCACTGCCGCCCCGGACATTCTATCAGCGCCCCCAGAAGCACTCCTGACCTCTCAGGAACCTGAGTAACACGTTTCTCCTGTTTCACTGTGCCTCAGCTGACCAACACATCGAAGCCTAACGTTCCCCTGGTGAGGGCTCCCCAGAGACAGTGGCTATCTTGACTTATACCCACTTCAAGACAGAGACCTCAAATTAGAAAGAAACCATAAATTATCCGGGCATGGTGGCCGGTGCCTGTAATCCCAGCTACTTGGGGGACTGAGGCAGGAGAATCGCTTGATTGCATCTTGGCTGCAATGACCCAAGATGGCGCCACTGCACTCCAGCCTGGGCTGGAGTTATTTATCTCAAATATAAATAAATAAATAAATAATAAATACATAGAAACAGTAACAATAAAAATCAAAACATTTGTACTTTTGGAATTTTTTCAATGTAGGTTTATCATATAGGCACAATGGATTATGAACTCCCTTTCTAGCCCTCTTGCCTCCCTGGAGAATGGAGTAGAGCATGGTGCCGGGGGTAGGTGGAACTGAAAATTCTAAGCTTCAAAGCTTCAAATGGTGGCTTGGTCTTTCTGGTGACCAGCCCCATCTAGGATCCCACCAAGGATCACCTTATTAAAACAAAAGATGCTCCTATAACCCAGAAAATTCCAAGGAATTCAGGAGCTCTGTGCCAGATACTCTAACCACTCAGGAAATTACAGAGGTTTTAGGAACACTGTGTTAGAAACTGGGGTCAAAGACCAAATATTAAACAGAAGCTTTTCGTAGCACCCTTATCACTCATCAAATTACAAGATTCTAGGGGCTCTGTGTCAGGAACTGAAAACAAACACACACACATACACACACAAATACATATTATATATATATAATTTCTTATTTCACAGTACATACATTATAGATATGAAACATCAGCACAAAATTACTGAGAAATGTGCTATGTGGTTTATACTATGTAAGTTAAACTGTTAACTGCAGTGGTCCTGTGAAGAATTTATATTAGAAGGAAATACTTTGGTTTAGAATTATAAATAATAATTTAAATAGTATAGTGACTAAGTAGTCATGTTGAGATATAATTCACATGCCACACAATTCACCCATTTAAAGTGTACACATCCAATGTGTTTTTTCTTTTTTTTTTTTTTTTGAGACGGAGTCTCCCTCCATCGCCCAGGCTGGAGTGCAATGGCGCGATCTTCGCTCACTGCAAGCTCCGCCTCCCGGGTTCACACCATTCTCCTGCCTCAGCCTCCGGAGTAGCTGGGACTACAGGCGCCTGCCACCTCGCCCGGCTCATTTTTTTTTTTTTTTGTATTTTTAGTAGAGACGGCGTTTCACTGTGTTAGCCAGGATGGTCTCCATCTGCTGACCTCGTGATCCGCCCGTCTCGGCCTCCCAAAGTGCTGGGATTACAGGCTTGAGCCACCGCGCCCGGCCACACATCCAGTGTTTTTCAGCATATTATCATGTATGTGTCACCATTCCCATGGTCAGTTTTATAATGTTTTTATCAACTCTAAAAGAAACTCTGTATTCTTTACCTGTCATCCTCTTGTTCCCACACCCTTCCGAGCCCTAAGCAATCACTAATCTACTTTTTGTCTTTATAGATTTCCCTACTCCGGGCATTTCTCATGACCACAATCATATAATATGTGGCTGTTTGCAATTGGCTTATTTTTTCATAATGCTTTCAAGGTTCATAGTTCATCATATATCCATCCTTCCATCCTTTTTATGGCTGAGTAATATTCTACGGTGTAGATATACCAGATTATTTGTATCCATTCATCAGTTGAGGCATGTGGGTTGTTTCTACCCTTTGGCTGTTGTGAATAATGCTGCTGTAAACATTCTTCTTTCGTTTCACTACTCCTAGGAGTAGAATTGCTGAGTAGTGAAGTAACTTTGTCATTATTTGAGGAACTGTCAGACTTTTTTCCAAGGTGGCAGTGGTATTTTACATTTCTGCCAGCAGTATATGAGGATTCTGATTTCCCCACATTCTTCTCACACTTACTATCTGGATTTTTTATTGTGGTCATTCAACTGAGTATGAAGTGATAGCTCATTGAGGTTTCCATTTGCATTTTCCTGATGATTGATGATTTCAAACATCTTTTCCAGTGCTTATTGGCCATTTGTGCATTTTACTTAGATGCCTATTCAAATCCTTTGTCCATTTTTTACGGGGTTCTTCTTCCTTTTATTGCATTATAAAAGTTACTTATATACTCTCAGTACATTCTGTTATCAATTGTATGATTTGCAAATGTTTCTGATGATCTAGATCTTGCCTTTTCACTCCTAATTGTGTCATTTAAAGAACAAATATTTTTAATTTTGATGATGCCGCACTTACTACCTTTTATTTTGTTTCTCCTGCCTTTGTTGTCAGAGTCTAAAAATCCTTTGCCAAATTCGAGGTTATAAGATATACCCTGTGTTTTCTTCTAGGAGATTTAGTTCTTTCAGGTAGGAATATTTCTGATCCATTTTAATTTTTGTATATGGCATAAGATAATAGTGCAACTTTATTTGCCCCAGCACCATTTATTGAAAGACTATTTCCCCCTTGAGTGGTTTTGGCTCTCTTGTCAAACACCAATTGACCATAGATGTTACAGGGGTTTTTCTGGACTCCCAATTCTGTTACATTGCTCTATATGTCTATTTGTTGCCAGTATTATACTATCTTGATATACCATTACTTAGTACTAAGTTTTGAAATCAGAAAGCGCAAGACCTTCGAGTCTGCTTATTTTCAAGATTGTTTTGGCTATTTTGGGGTCCTTTGCAGTTTCATAAGAATTTTAGAATCAACTTGTACATTTCTACAAAGAAGTTGTCTGGGATTCTGATAGGGACTGTGTGGAATTAGTCCATCAGTTTGGGAAGTGTTGCCATCTTCATGTTAAGTCTTCTGATCAATTATGGAATGTATTCTTTTTTATTAATATACTATTTAATGTATTTCCACAGTGTTTTATAATTTTCAGAGTAAATGTTTTGAACATTTTTGTTAAATTTATTCCTGAGTATTTAATATAATTTTGGTCTCATTCTGTCACCCAGGCTGGAGTGCAGTGGTGCAATCTCAGCTCACCGCAGCCTCCATCTCCTGGGTTCAAGCGATTCTCCTGCCTCAGCCTCCTGAGTAGCTGGAATTACAGGCTCACACCAACATACCTGGCTACTTTTTGTATTTTTAGGAGAGATGGGTTTTCGCCATGTTGGCCAGGCTGGTCTCAAACTCCTGACCTCAAGTGATCTGCCTGCCTCAGCTTCCCAAAGTGCTGGCATTACAGGCGTGAGCCACCGTGCCCAGCTGAATTGTTTTCTTAATTTTATTTTTGGCTTGTTCATTGCAAGTGTATAGAAGTTCAATTGATTTTGCACCTGTATGTTGTATCCTGCAAACTTGCTGAGTTAGTTTATTAGTCCTACTAGTTTTTTTGGTGGACGCCTTAGGAATTTCTATATACAAGACCAAGTTATCTGTGAAATGGGTTAATCTTACTTTTTCAAACTAGAAGCCTTTTATTTCTTTTTATTGCTTAATTGTCCTGACTAAAACATACAGTACAATGTTGAATAGAAGTAGCAAAAGCAAACATCCTCCTCTTATTGCTGATATTATGGGGAAAGCATCCATATTTTCATCACTAAATATGATGTCTTACTGTGTACTTTTCACAGATTATTTTTATCAGGTTGAGGATGTTACCTTCTATTCCTAGTAGGTTAAGTTCCTTTAACATGAAAGGATGTTGGATTTTGTCAAATGTTTTTTCTGCATCTATTGAGATGATGGTACAGGGCAGGCCAGCAGGCTAGAGACCCAAATAAGACTGGATGTTGCAGATGGAGCCTGAGGACAGTCAGAATGCAGGATTCCTGCTTCCCCAGTGTGCCTCAGTCTTTTCTCTTAAGGTCTTCAAATAATTGGATGAGGCCGACCCAATTTATGGAGAGTAATATGCTTTCTTCAAAGCCAACTGTTTTAAATGTTAATCACATGTTAAAAAATGCCTTCAGGCTGGGTGCGTTGGCTCATGCCTGTAATCCCAGCACTTTCACCATCTTGGTCAACATGGTGAAACCCTGTCTCTATTAAAACTACAAAAAAATTAGCTGGGCGTGGTGGCGGGTGCCTGTAATCCCAGCTACTTGTGAGGCTGAGGTAGGAGAATCACTTGAAACTGGGAGGTGGAGGTTGCAGTGAACTGAGATCATGCCACTGCACTCCAAGCCTGGTGAAAAAGTGAGACTCCAACTCAAAAAACAAAACAAAACAAAACCTCTATAATCTTACTTCTTCCCCCACACATTTTGTTATTGATGTCACCATCTACATGTTTTGTATCATATATCCATTAACATATTTTTGTAGTTATAGTTATTCTTTATGCTTTTGTCTTTTAACTTTTATACTAAAATTAAGCAATTTATACACTGTCAATAGAGTATATAGTATCTGTGCATTTGTATGTATATTTACCTTAACCAGTGTGTTTTATACGTTTGTGTTGCTGTTTAGCATCCTTTTGTTTCAACTCAAAGTACGCCCTTTGGCATTTTTTGTTAGGTACGTCTAGTGGTGATGAACTCCTTCAGCCTTTGTCTGGGAAAGTCTTTATCTCTCTTTTGGTTTGCAAGGACAATTTTTTCTAGGACTAGTATTCTTGGTGCTTCTTGTGGGGAGGGGAATCTCAGGGTTATGCCCTTCACCCAGTCTTTCAGAGCTACCATTCTTTTTCCTAGCATTGCACTGGGAGGTCTGCATGCTGGATGCCTGGTCCACCCCCCTCCTTTTCCCTTAGAAGGCCCTTGAATCAACCCATGCTAGTGACTGAATATTTGTGTCCCCCACCCCAAATTCATATGTGTAGTGTAGTAGCCCAATGTGATGGTATATAGAGGTGGCGCCTTTGCAGGGTAATTAGGTCAGGCAGGTAGCGCTCTCATAAATTGTATTAGTGCCCTTATAAGAAAAAACGAGAGACGTGATTTATCTCTCTGCCACGTGAGGATATAGAGAGAAGATGGCCATTTGCAAACCAGGAATCAAGCCCTCACCACACACTAGATTTGCCACTTCCTTGATCATGGACTTCCTAGGTTCAGAACTGTGAGAAACAAATGGCTTTTGTTTATTTGTTGTTTATTTGTTTAAGCCACCAGTCTATGGAATTCTGTTATGGCAGACACATGAGTTATGTAATTATTACTTTTTGGACAGGGCTGGCCTGCAGTTTTACATCTAGGTTAAGTTATCTACAGATATATTTACCTATTTTCTCTCTCTGTCTGTCTCTCTGTCTCTCTGTGTGTGATAGATATTTGTGTAAATTTTCACTTTGAAAATTCTGTTCTGCTGTCAGTGTTGCTTTGAATATACAGAAATACTGAAAACATTATTTGTGCCAAATAAAATGTGCATCATATTAGTCCATTTTCATGCTGCTGATAAAGACATACCCATGACTAGGCAATTTACAAAAGAAAGAGGTTTAATAGACTAACAGTTCCACGTGGCTGGGGAAGCCTCATAATCATGGCAGTAGGCAAGGAGGAGCAAGTCATGTCTTACATGGATGGCAGCAGGCAAAGAGAGAGAGAGCTTGTGCAGGGAAACTCTGCCTTATAAAGCCATCATGTCTCATAAGACTTACTCATTATCACAAGAACAGCACGGGAAAGACCTGCCCCCATGATTCAGTTACCTCCCATCTGGTGTCTGCCACAACATGTGGGAATTCAAGATGAGATTTGGGTGAAGACACAGCCCAAACCATATCATGTACTTATAAAGGGGATGCTTTGGTTCATGGATATCAGTACTGTTTACAAGGATTTGCTATTTCTGCTTTTCAGATTTTACCTGGTGTCAAAATGAGAAATCTTTTTTTTTAATATCACCCAGCAATATGAATGTGCTTCCTGAATAATATAAAGCAGTTTCAAAGGACAATATGTAAACATGCTTAGTTATTTTAGAGCCTAAATAGCCAAAGCTATGCTAAGCAAAAAGAACAAAGCCAGAGGTATCACATTACCTGACATCAAACTATATTATAAGGCTACAGTAACCAAAACAGCGTGGTACTGGTACAAAAACAGATGCATAGAGCAATGGAATAGAGCAGAGAATCCAGAAATAAAGCTGCACACCTATACTCACTTGACCTTTGAACAGAATTGACAAAAATAAGCAATGGAGGCAGGGCGCATTGGCTCATGCCTGTAATCCCAGCACCTTGGGAGGCCGAGGCAGGTGGATTACCTGAGGTCAGGAGTTTGAGACTAGCCTGACCAACGTGGAGAAACCCCATCTCTAATAAATATATAAAATTAGCTGGGCATGATGGTGCATGCCTGTAATTCCAGCTACTTGGGAGGTTGAGGCAGAAGAATCATTTGAACCCAGGAGGCGGAGGTTGTGGTGAGCTGAGATTGCACCATTTCACTCCAACCTGGGCAACAAGAGTGAAACTCCATCGCAAATAATAATAATAATAAATAAATAAAATAAGCAATGGAGAAGGGACTCCTTATTCGGTAAATAGTGCTGGGATAACTGGGTAGTCATGCAGAAGAATGAAACTGGACTCCTACCTCTCACCATATACAAAACTTAACTCAAGATAGATTACAGATTTAAATGTAAAACCCCATACTATAAAAATCCTAGAAGAAAACCTAAGCAATACCATTCTGGCCATTAGCCTTGGAAAAGAATGCATGACCAAGTCCTCAAAATCAATTGTAACAAAAACAAAAATTGCCAAGTGGGAACCAGTTAAACTAAAGAGCTTCCACACAGCAAAAGAAACGATTGACAGAGTAAATACACAACCTACAGAATGGGAAAAAACCATTTGCAAACTATGCATACAACAAAGGTCTAATATCCAGCATCTTAGAAGGAACTTAATAAGAAAAAAACCACCCAACTAAAAAATTAGTATGTTAGATGGGCAAAAGACACGAGCAGACACTTTTTTTTCCCTCACTCTGTCTCTCAGGCAGGAGTGCAGTGTTGTGATCTTGGCTCACTGCAACCTTTGCTTCCTGGTTCAAGTTATTCTCCTACCTCAGCTTCCCAGGTAGCTGGAGTTACAGGCATGCAGCACTATGCCCAGATAATTTTTGTATTTTTAGTAGAAATGGGGTTTCACTATGTTGGCCAGGCTGGTCTCGGACCTCTGACCTCAAGTGATCACCTTCCTCACCTCCCAAAGTGCTGGGATTACAGGTGTGAGCCACTGCACCCAGCCATGAACAGACACTTCTGAAAAGAAGACATACAATTGGCCAAAAACTGTGAATGCTCGACATTACTAATTGATATGGTTTGGCTGTATCCCCACCCAAATTCCATCTTGAATTGTAACTCCCACAATTCCCACGTGTTGTGGGAGGAACGCAGCGGAAGATGATTGAATTATGGGGACAGGTCTTTCCTGTGCTGTTCTCATGATCATGAATGTGTCTCATGAGATCTGATGGTTTTAAAAAGGGGTGTTTCCCTGCAGAAGCTCACGCTCTTGCTGCCGCCATGTGAGACGGGCCTTTCACCTCCCACCATGAATGTAAGGCCTCCCCAGCCACGTGGAACTGTAAGTCCAATAAACCTCTTTCTTTTGTAAACTGCCCAGTCTTACATATATCTTTATCAGCAGTGTGAAAATGGACTAATGCACTAATCTTCAGAGAAATGCAAGTCAGTGCCATGAGATACCACCTCATGCCAATCAGAATGGCAATTATTAAAAAGTAACAAACAAACAAAACAACAGATACTGGTGAGGCTACAGAGCAAAGAGAATATACACTCTTAGTGGGAATATAAATTATTTCAGCCACTGTGGAAAGCAGTTTGGAGACTTCTCAAGGAACTTAGAACTACCATTTGACCAAGCAATCCCATTCCTGGTTATATATCCAAAAGAAAATAAATCATTCTATCAAAAGGACACATGTACTTGTATGTTCATCACAGCACTATTCACAATAGCAAAGATAGAGAATAATCCCAGGTGCCTTACAATGGAGGGCTGGATAAATAAAATGCGGTACATACATACCATGGGGTATTATACAGCCATGATAAAGAACAAAATTATGTCCTTCACAGCAGCATGGATGCAACTAGAGGCCATTATTTTAAGCGAATTAATGTAGGAACAGAAAACCAAATACTACATGCTCTCACTTACAACTGGGAATTAAATATTGGTTATTCATGGACATAAAGATCACAGACACTGGGGACTACTAGAGCGGGGAGGGAAGGATGGGGAAAGGATTGAAAAACTACTGGGTTCTATGCTTACTAGCTGGGTGACATAATCGATCATATCCCAAACCTCAGCATCACACAATATACCCACGTAACAAACTGGCACATGTATCCCCTGAATCTAAAATAAAAGTTGAAGTAATAATAATAATAATAATAATAATAATTATTATTATTATTATTATTTGAGACAGAGTTTCACACTTGTTGGCCAGGCTGGAGTGCAATGGTATGATCTCAGCTCACTGCAACCTCCACCTCCCGGGTTCAAGCGATTCTCCTGCCTCAGCCTTCCAAGTAGCTGAGATTACAGGCACCCACCACTATGCCCAGCTAATTTTATATTTGTAATAGAGACGGGATTTCTCCATGTTGGTCAGGCTGGTCTCGAGCTCTAGACCTCAAGTGATCTGCCTGCCTCAGCCTCCCAAAGCACTGGGATTACAGGTGTTAGCCACCGCGCCTGGCCAAAATTATTATTATTATTATTATTATTACTACTTTTTTTTTTTTTTTTTGAGACAGAGTCTCGTTCTGTTGCCCAGGCTGGAGTGCAGTGGCACGATCTCGGCTCACTGCAACCTCCACCTCCCGGGTTCAAGCGATTCTCCTGCCTCAGCCTTCCAAGTAGCTGAGATTACAGGCACCCACCACTATGCCCAGCTAATTTTGTATTTGTAATAGAGACGGGATTTCTCCATGTTGGTCGGGCTGGTCTCGATCTCTAGACCTCAAGTGATCCGCCTGCTTCAGTTTCCCAAAGCACTGGGATTACAGGTGTTAGCCACTGTGCCTGGCCAAAATTATTATTATTATTATTATTATTATTACTACTCCTTTTTTTTTTTTTTTTTTTTTGAGACAGAGTCTCACTCTGTCGCCCAGGCTGGAGTGCAGTGGCACGATCTCGGCTCACTGCAACCTCCACCTCCCGGGTTCAAGCGATTCTCCTGCCTCAGCCTTCCAAGTAGCTGAGATTACAGGCACCCACCACTATGCCCAGCTAATTTTGTATTTGTAATAGAGACGGGATTTCTCCATGTTGGTCAGGCTGGTCTCGAGCTCTAGACCTCAAGTGATCTGCCTGCCTCAGCCTCCCAAAGCACTGGGATTACAAGTGTTAGCCACCGCGCCTGGCCAAAATTATTATTATTATTATTATTATTATTATTATTACTACTTTTTTTTTTTTGAGACAGAGTCTCGTTCTGTCACCCAGGCTGGAGTGCAGTGGCACGATCTCAGCTCACTGCAAACTCTGCCTCCCGGGTTCAAGCGATTCTCCTGCCTCAGCCTTCCAAGTAGCTGAGATTACAGGCACCCACCACTATGCCCAGCTAATTTTGTATTTGTAATAGGGACAGGATTTCTCCATGTTGGTCAGGCTGGTCTCGAGCTCTAGACCTCAAGTGATCCGCCTGCCTCAGCCTCCCAAAGCACTGGGATTACAGGTGTTAGCCACCACTCCTGGCCAAAATTATTATTATTATTATTATTATTATTATTATTACTACTATTTTTTTTTTTGAGACAGAGTCTCACTCTGTCGCCCAGGCTGGAGTGCAGTGGCACGATCTTGGCTCACTGCAACCTCCACCTCCCGGGTTCAAGCGATTCTCCTGCCTCAGCCTTCCAAGTAGCTGAGATTACAGGCACCCACCACTATGCCCAGCTAATTTTGTATTTGTAATAGAGACGGGATTTCTCCATGTTGGTCAGGCTGGTCTCGAGCTCTAGACCTCAAGTGATCTGCCTGCCTCAGCCTCCCAAAGCACTGGGATTACAAGTGTTAGCCACCGCGCCTGGCCAAAATTATTATTATTATTATTATTATTATTACTACTTTTTTTTTTTTGAGACAGAGTCTCGTTCTGTCACCCAGGCTGGAGTGCAGTGGCACGATCTCAGCTCACTGCAAACTCTGCCTCCCGGGTTCAAGCGATTCTCCTGCCTCAGCCTACCAAGTAGCTGAGATTACAGGCACCCACCACTATGCCCAGCTAATTTTGTATTTGTAATAGGGACAGGATTTCTCCATGTTGGTCAGGCTGGTCTCGAGCTCTAGACCTCAAGTGATCCACCTGCCTCAGCCTCCCAAAGCACTGGGATTACAGGTGTTAGCCACCACTCCTGGCCAAAATTATTATTATTATTATTATTATTACTACTATTTTTTTTTTGAGACAGAGTCTCACTCTGTCGCCCAGGCTGGAGTGCAGTGGCACGATCTCGGCTCACTGCAACCTCCACCTCCCGGGTTCAAGCGATTCTCCTGCCTCAGCCTTCCAAGTAGCTGAGATTACAGGCACCCACCACTATGCCCAGCTAATTTTGTATTTGTAATAGAGACGGGATTTCTCCATGTTGGTCAGGCTGGTCTCGAGCTCTAGACCTCAAGTGATCTGCCTGCCTCAGCCTCCCAAAGCACTGGGATTACAAGTGTTAGCCACCGCGCCTGGCCAAAATTATTATTATTATTATTATTATTATTACTACTTTTTTTTTTTGAGACAGAGTCTCGTTCTGTCACCCAGGCTGGAGTGCAGTGGCACGATCTCAGCTCACTGCAAACTCTGCCTCCTGGGTTCAAGCGATTCTCCTGCCTCAGCCTACCAAGTAGCTGAGATTACAGGCACCCACCACTATGCCCAGCTAATTTTGTATTTGTAATAGGGACAGGATTTCTCCATGTTGGTCAGGCTGGTCTCGAGCTCTAGACCTCAAGTGATCCACCTGCCTCAGCCTCCCAAAGCACTGGGATTACAGGTGTTAGCCACCACTCCTGGCCAAAATTATTATTATTATTATTATTATTACTACTATTTTTTTTTTTTTTTTTTTTTGAGACAGAGTCTCACTCTGTCGCCCAGGCTGGAGTGCAGTGGCACGATCTCGGCTCACTGCAACCTCCACCTCCCGGGTTCAAGCGATTCTCCTGCCTCAGCCTTCCAAGTAGCTGAGATTACAGGCACCCACCACTATGCCCAGCTAATTTTGTATTTGTAATAGAGACGGGATTTCTCCATGTTGGTCAGGCTGGTCTCGAGCTCTAGACCTCAAGTGATCTGCCTGCCTCAGCCTCCCAAAGCACTGGGATTACAGGTGTTAGCCACCGTGCCTGGCCAAAATTATTATTATTATTGTTATTATTACTACTATTTTTTTTTTTTGAGACAGAGTCTCGCTCTGTTGCCCAGGCTGGAGTGCAGTGGCACGATCTCGGCTCACTGCAAGCTCTGCCTCCCGGGTTCACGCCATTCTCCTGCCTCAGCCTCCCGAGTAGCTGGGACTACAGGTGCCTGCCACTATGCCCGGCTAATTTTTTTGTCTTTTTAGTAGAGACGGGGTTTCACCGTGTTAGCCAGGATGGTCTGATGTCCTGACCTCATGATCCGCCTGCCCTGGCCTCCCAAAGTGCTGGGATTACAGGCATGAGCCACCGTGCGCGGCCCAAAATTAGTTTTTTAAAGATGACAAGTAATAGCAAGACTGTGGATGACATGGAGCTCTTAGGTATTGCTAATTTAACTATGGAATACAGCGACCACATTAAGAAACTACTTAGTAGTTTCTCAGAATGCTATACATGTAATTCCTTGCAATTCCACTCCTGGGTATGTACCCAAAAAAGGAAAACACATGGCCACATAAAAGCTCATGTGAATGTCCACAGCAGTGCTATTCATAATAGCCAAAATGTGAGAAAAAGAACCAAATATCTAATAACTCCTGAAAGGAGAAACAATATGTAGTATATTCATACAATGAAATATTCTAAAATCAAAATAAATGATATGTACAGAATGAACCTCAAAATGTAAAGTGAAAGAATTCAGACACAAGAGATCACATATCACATGATTCTCTTTAAGTATCCATAAATGGCAGATTCATGAAGATGGAAAAAGATTAAAGTTTGGCTAAGGCTGAGGGTGAGAATATTCCAAAATTATATTGTGAATAGGGTTGCAAAAATCTATAAATCTATTAAAGTCATTGAATTATGCATCTAAAACATTTTATGATGGTATGCCAATTATATATCAAGACATTGTTTAAAAAATATTTAATGAATTTTAAAAATCATATATTGTACACCAATGATGTCTAAGGTTAAATTCATTATAATTATTTTAATTCCTAATGCTAAGGACAATTTTTTCTTAATAGTATTGATTCATATCTTAAGGTCTGTTGTGTCCTATCCTTGTGTCATTAAGAAAAAGATTGAAAAACCATAGTTTCATGTTGCTAATATCAACAAGCACTTGTTGACAAAAGGAATCACAGATCTCCTATTTTTTTCAAAATTATCCTTGATATTTTGTTCCATTTAGTTGAAAACAATCTTGAAGTTCCCAAAACTTCACTGATTATTAGAGAAAAATATTCCTTTTTTAAGAACAAGAAAATTCTATTCCTAGTATCCTAAGAGTTTTCTTATAAATAGCTATTATTTTAACAGAAAAATATGGAATTTTGAGACCTTATTACTTGACTTTTCTCATTTAATATCTTTTTTTTTTTTTTTGAGACAGGGCCTAGCTCTGTCACCAAGACTGGAGTGCCGTGGTGCAATCTTGGCTCACTGCAACCTCCACCTCCTGGGTTCATGCAATTCTCCTGCCTCAGCCACCCAAGTAGCTGGAATTACAGGCACCCGGCAGCTAATTTTTGTATTTTTAGTAGAGACAGGGTTTCGCCATGTTGGCCAGGCTTGTCTTCAACATCTGACCTCAAGTGATCCACCCGTCTTTGTATCCCAAACTGCTGGGATTACAAGCTTGAGCCACCTCTATTGACATAATATCTTAATGTGATTATTGACACTACTGATTTTCAAACATTTAAATTACCTTTAATAACTAGAATGAATCCTTCTTTGCGTTTTATATTCTTTTATAGATTTGCATCAAAGATTATGAGCAACATAGATCTGTAATGTTCTTTCTTAAAAATGTAATAGAATTTATTGTGAAACTATCTGGTCCTAGAGTTTTCATTTTAATAAAATTAATAATTGTAATTAATTTCCTTTAACAGCTAGAGGGCTATTCATTTTTACCATTTACTTTTGTCTTACTTTTGATAATTCGTGGGTTTTCTAGAAAGCTGACCATTTCAAATACATTTCCGTATTAATGATCTAAGTTGTATATATCTTTCTAGGATCTCATTAAAGTCTGTATGAATATTAAGGATGTCATCACTGTTTATTCTTCATATTGTTTAGTTGAGTAATCATCATTTTTCTTCAGTGAACCTCACCAGAGGTTTATCAGTTTTACTGTTTTCAAAAATTGATATATAATAAAAATTGATATATAATAGTTGTAAATATTTTGGGAGTACATGTGGTATTTTAATACCTGTATATGAATCCTTTTAAAGAACCAAACTCTGACTATTCTTCTTGCTATACATTTGGGCTTTAAAAACTAAATTCTGTTATTTTTCTTATTTGCTTCATATATTTTATTTTGTTTAAATGTGTTATGTTTTTTGTAATTTCTGAATTGAATAATTAGATCAGAAGAAATCAGAATTTATCATTTTCTAATGTCTTACATATTAGAAATATGTATTATATATGCTAAGCTGTAAAATTTCCCCTAAAAAGCATTGCTTTTTAACTAGCACACAACTTTTTATATATAGCACCTTAATTATTAGTCAAATTAGAATATTTTCTGAATTATTTTGTATTTTTTCTTAGACATGTGGGTCATTTAGAAATATAGTTATTAATATCCAAATATATAATCTATTTTCCATTTATATTTTGTGATTTCTGGTTCCATTTCAATCAAGAGTCAGAATATATTCTGAATTATTTCAGTCTCTGGAACATGTGGGGCCATGCTTTAAGTTCAATATGTTCAATTTTTATATATTGCACACTCTAAAAAGAGGTGTAAATACTTCTACAACCACTTTGTTTTAAGATCATAAAAGATACTGCTTATAAACATTATACTGATTTATCTATATTGTAATCAAACACTGAAATTTTCAACCAATCTTCTGGATACTTTTCTACAGATGTCAAGAATTCAACTACATTTATACTTTAATGTGGTTAACAGAATTTTGTCATATTGCTATGACAAAGTAGAGTGTTTTTACATACATCAATTATGTCAGTAGTATTAATAGGTGAATAAATATCTTTACATTATTGTGGTCTTTTCCCTCTGCTATTCAATCAGTTCAATTGAATTGCCTATCAATTCAATTACAAATCAATTCAATTACCTATCAATTTAATTACAAATCAATTACCTATCCACCCTCTCATGGTCATATATATTAATGCTCTTTCTAATCTTTTATGTAGGACATGAACTTCATTGGCTGGCCATGCAGGTATGATTGTTCAATTGTACGATGGTACAATTTTCTTTACTGACTGCCTGAACATTTTGGAGGAGGAAAGGAACATGTAAAATTATGAGTATTTTTTTTTTTTAAAAAAATGAAAATCGCTCATTCTCCAAGCACCAAATTCCAGTTAATTTTGTCCTTTTTCCCTGTGGCCTCAGCATGCAGATCTAAGTGTAAAAATGGCACATCGCCTATGGGGATGCACCTCACTGGACCCCTTCCTGAAGAGAAAGGAGAAAATAGGACAACATCATTTTCATTTGACATTCTGCCCATGCCCTATCTTCTTTTTGTCATTTTTTTCCCCCTTCTGGAAATGGAGCTTCTTCCTTTCTTGCGAATGCATTTAAGGCTGTTAATTTTGCCTCTAAGCATGACTTTAAGTGCAACCTAAGTGTTTTAACATGTTATACACTTATTACCGTTCTGTTGAAAATATTTTCCAGTTTTCTTTGTGATTGCTTCTACCACCCACAGGTTATTTAGGTTACTTAAGGCCATCTTTTTTTTTCCCCTGAGCACTCACCACATTAACTATTTCCTGTCTTTTAAGCATCTACTTCATGTACGTAACCAGTTTCTATCCTTGTCCCGGATAAAAATACTAGCTTAAGATAAGTTACTTCCTCTGGCTATAAATTGGACATTAAGCACGTTTTATATGTTTAAAATACAGCAATATGACAAAATTCTGTTAACCACATTAAAGTATAAATGTGGTTGAATTTTTGACATCTGTAGACAGATCTGTTGAAAATTTCAGTGTTTGATTACAATATAGATAAATCAGTATAATGTTTATAAGCAGTATCTTTTATGATCTTTAAGTGGTTGTAGGAGTACTTACAACTCTTTTTTTATATTCATATTGAAATTTAAAGGTATTTTAAAGTAACTTTCTTGTTATCCAGTTATTCACTCAGGGTAATCAGATGTCTATTCAAAACAGCCAACAATGAGCTAAAGGAGTGCTGTTCCAGCCAGAATCCTACCGCTACCACAAGTGATGAAAGCACAAGAAATCCTCCACAAAGGTATTCTACAACTTTAAGTGCAACCTAAGTCTATTCTAAACTTCTGAACTAACGGTTGGAGAAAACTGGCTCTTTAAATTTCAAAATAAAAATCAGTTTGCCTATCAATATAAGGCAATAAATACTCATGCATCCACCTCTCGTGTGCCAGTAATTCCCAGGGACCCTATAGAAATCTTACTGCTGTGCAAATAGAGGGACTGACACAAAAACTCCAGTCACAGGATTCTCTGGGTGGTTCTAAAATAGAAGAGGCACGTATAGGTATCTTAAAGATCAGGCATCATTCCAATCACTTTATAAGAATTAATGAATTATTATAAATTATTAATACAGCAAACCTGCAAACTAGTCGCTATAATTCTTGCTGTTATTATTCCCGCTGTCAGATGGGATAAAAGAAGGTAACTAATTTGTGACAGGGGAAAGTCTCAGATAGTGAGTGGTGGATTCAGGATTTAAACCCAGGATGCCTGATTCTGGACACTTGCATTTAACTTCCGCAGCCCTCGCAGCTGCCGGCGCCGGCGCTGCACACACAGCCCCGCTCCGCGCGCCCAGCCCCGCCGGGTCCCCGACCCTGCCGGCAGCCGGCAGTGCCTAAACGTTAGATCTGAAGGATAGGAGCGTGCTGAGAAGGATAATGCTTTTAGGCAATTAATTGTGTGTTCTTTAAATACGGGCATGTTAACCATACGGGGCTGGGCAGCGCATGCCTGAGCTGTTTGGAATAAAAGACTGCAGGATTTTGCAGTTTCTTTCTCTCCATCCTGCAGTCCACTTCTGAACTTGTCTCCCTCCTCTTGGGATATTCTTAGGCTGCCTGGACTTCACTTCAGCTCTGCTATCGCCCAGCCTTCCACTCATTCCACTCAGACCCCCAAATGCTGACCGGCCAGGGGATCCCATGCTACCCTGCAGACTGTTGTATGCACAAGAAATCCAGGTCCCAGCCTCTGAGGCTGTCAGTGCTTTGTTAGTAAAGAAGGCACAGCTGAGCCAAATAACCAGACAAATGACCAGATGTGTACTTTCTGAGAATTGTAAAAACAATATTGATGCTCAAAAAAAATATGTATATCAGGGCAGGAATATGGACAAAGGCAGTCAGAGAAAATTATCTCTGAAGACATTTGGATAGGATGGGAACTAGTTTATTTTTCTCAAGATGCACTGCCCAATTATTTCCAGTTATTCAATTATTATTCATTTTTTATGGTATTTAAAATCATGGGATACATATTGGTTTATAACAGTTTATATGAAATATTGTTATGATAAAACTAAAAGATAAAGTCACTATCAGACTATAAGACATGAACACGAATGGCAGTTACACAGGTGGGCATTTGCAAGCACACACTGCCTGGCACCAGCTGCACAGCCTTGGGCAGGTAAGGAAACATTCTGCTTCTCAGTTCCCTTGTGTTAGATGAGATGGCCAAATACTATGTACAACTTCACTCCAATACAGTAACTACTAGCCCCATGTGGCTATTTAAATTAAATTTATAATTTTAAAAATGGACATTCATTTCCTCACTCTAGCCTCATTTCAAGTGCCCAAGAACCCCATGGAGCTAGTAGCTTTCATACTGTACAGCATGCATACATATATATATAAATTGTTCACAGAAAGTTCTTCTGGACAATGCTGGTGTATCAAGAGAGGGTCAACTATGATTTAGATACACTGCTGGGAAAATATCACAATTAAGCAAATAATAGATGCAGTGCTAGGAAAATATCACAATTAAGCAAATAATAGTTTTATATTCAGGATTCTTTTGTTTGTGAATTTGTAGAGAGCTTGGCGTAGAAGCCTGAGAGCTGTGCTGCAAGTCTTTTTCTTGTAAAAATCACTGGGGCTGTCAAATCCTGATAAAGAGAAAGTTTATTTCAAAAAGTTCAAGTGAGGCAGACTTTGGGACAGCTTGCATGCAAAATATAAAACTCGGTAACTATCAAAAGGAGAAAAAGACAAATCCAACATTTCCTACATTCACGACGAATAATCAGCACCATTTTCAAATAATTATCAAATTAGAAAAAGACAACCTTTTAAAAACATTGAGCCTTTTATTTAGGTCTTCTGAAGCTAAAATGCTTTTCATTTTATTGTACAGCCTGAATTAGTTTAATTCCTAGGTTAGTTAACTTTTAATGTTGTTATGAATGTTATTAATTTTAAATGTTTACTTCAAATGTTATTGATAAATAAAAATGATTTTCGTATATTGCACTCCTGTCCAGTGTCTTTGCTAAATGCACCTATTAAAGCTAATAGCTTATCTGTAAATTATTCTTAATTTTCTGTTGCATTCCATCAATAATTTATTTCCAGTTATAACATCTTTTATTTCTTTGCTATTACACTAGCTAGGACTTGCAATAATAAATACAGATTTTTTTGCCTTTAGATTTATTTCAGAGGGAAAGTTTTAGAAACCTTTTAGATAATTATCTAAATTACAGATGTAACAGATCCATATTCACATTTATTTCTGCTCCTGTCATTTTTACTAATAGATGTTTCCAGCAATATGACTATTTCATGTAAATTTTCAAGTTTAATGTCCTAATTTTGTTCCTGATATTCTCTAATGATTTTTAATGCCTGTTATTAATGTAGTGATAACATATTTGAAATTACTGATGTTGGTTATTACAGCCTTCTTCATTTTTCCTTGATAAGTTTCACCAGAAATTATCTGGCTTCAATAAGCTGTTTAAAGGATTTTACTTAATTTATTTCCCTTATTTAATATTTGTTTTTCTTCATTGCTTTTCTTGGCCTTATTATTTGCTTCATTCTGCTTTCTTTGCTTTTACCTACCTAATTATAATTTAATTTGTTGACTTGGGTGATTATAAATATTCAGATATGTTTCCACTTTACAGATTTAGGCAACAAAATTTCCTCAAAGAAACTTACAGAAAAAAAAAAAATCCAATAATATATAAAACGATATATCATGACACAGAAGGGCTTCTTATTAGAAACAAATTGGTCAGTTAAATATTTGAAACTCATAGCTGCAAATAATCACATTAAGAGAATAAAGGGAAAAACAAGATTATCTCAAAAAATATATAAAACTACATGACAGAATTCAGTATGCAGTCATGATACGTACTCTCAGCAAAGTAGGAATACAAAAAAATGATTAATCCACTACACGTATCTGCAAAAATGACAAAACGCTTATATATGGAAATTAAAGACCATTCCTTTGTGGATAGTATGCCACAACACAGCACAGATGGGGTTGAAAGAAAGCAAGAGAAACAAAGGGCTGCCATGAATTAAACCAGTAGAGAAAATAAAAGCCTGGGTCATGCAGGGGACAGTGCCTTATTCAGCCAGCATCAGGAATGATTGAAGTCTGGGGCTTCTACACAGTGGGAAAACGAGCATAGTAATCACAATAAAGAAAGACATCTGAAAGGTGCTAACTTAGCCTCGGATCAGAAGCGCTGTCTGCTAATGCCTTGCTGGTGAAAAGCGTATCCTGCGTAAGCCCTCAGAAATCCCAGAAAACAAAGACCAAAAGAAACGACGCTTTGTCAACAGAGCAAATCGAAAAAATCTTCCAGCAGTGACAGGGCATTAAAAAAAAAAAAACGCAGACATAAGATGGAGTGAATCAAAAAAGGATTTATCTAATTCATGTATGAAATGTTTCAGAATCTATTGGATTCTAATTTTTTTAAAGCAGACAGATACGAAAATACAACGAAGACGTGCATGACTGAAACCAAAAGAGATTAAAGTAAAACCTCATTCTCCTGAGGAAACGGTGTGAGGAGGGAATTAGGGGCTGCCGGAACACAGCGAAGCAGAGGCAGAAGGCAGACAAAAGGGGCTGGGTTGGTCCCTGCCTGTGTGAACAAAAAATATGTCAGATTGGAAAATTGCGGTAAAATCCAAGCGCGGCGCGTACGTTGCCCCCACAGGAAGTGTCCGCCGCGCTGCCTGTGCCCGGAAGTAGGTAGGAACACACAGTCACAGGCAGCCAAGAACCGGGGGGGAAGAAAAAGAGATGCACACTTCCCCTAGAGAAGCCTCCGAGCGCGGCCGCGACTCCGGGCCTCAAGCCCATAAAGAAAAAATACCGGAGACGTTCTGGCACCATTTCGGGGTAAAGAAGCTGCCATGGAAGAGCCTGCAGCTCCCTCAGAAGCCCAGGAGGCAGCCGGGGCCCAGGCAGGTGCTGAGGCAGCAGGGGAGGGTGTGTCCGGGCCGGACCTTCCCGTCTGTGAGCCCTCCAGGGAATCTGCTGCTCCAGATTCGGCCCTGCCACATGCGCCTGTGGGCTGGGCCCCCTTCCCTGTAGCTCCAGTCCCTGCCCACCTCCGCACAGGAGGCCTGAGGCCTGCACCAGCCTCAGGAGGAGGAGCATGGCGCAATCCGTTTCCAAGCCGAAGCAGCGGCATTTGGACAAAGCAGATCATCTGCAGGTATTATATACATGGGCAGTGCAAGGAGGGGGAGAACTGTCGCTATTCCCACGACCTTTCTGGTCGGAAGATGGCCACTGAGGGCAGCGTTTCGCCGCCTGGGGCCTCTGCAGGTGGAGGCCCTAGCACGGCTGCGCACATCGAGCCCCCGACTCAGGAAGTGGCGGAAGCCCCCCCGGCTGCATCCTCCCTTTCCTTGCCTGTGATTGGCTCGGCTGCTGAAAGGGGTTTCTTTGAAGCCGAGAGAGACAATGCAGACCGTGGAGCTGCTGGAGGAGCAGGTGTAGAAAGCTGGGCGGATGCCATTGAGTTTGTTCCAGGGCAGCCCTACCGGGGCCGCTGGGTTGCATCTGCCCCCGAGGCTCCTCCACAGAGCTCAGAGACTGAGAGGAAGCAGATGGCTGTGGGCAGGGGGTTGCGGTTTTGCTATTATGCTTCCAGGGGAGTTTGCTTTCGTGGGGAGAGCTGTATGTTCCTCCATGGAGACATATGCGACATGTGTGGGCTGCAGGCCTTGCACCCCATGGATGCTGCCCAGAGGGAAGACCATATAAGGGCCTGCATTGAAGCACACGAGAAAGATATGGAACTCTCGTTTGCTGTGCAGCGTGGTATGGACAAGGTGTGTGGCATCTGCATGGAGGTTGTCTATGAGAAAGCCAACCCCAATGACCGCCGCTTTGGCATTCTTTCCAATTGCAACCATACCTTCTGTATTAGGTGTATCCGCAGGTGGAGAAGTGCCAGACAGTTTGATAACAGGATCATCAAGTCTTGCCCGCAGTGCAGGGTCACCTCCGACTTGGTCGTTCCCAGTGAGTTCTGGGTGGAGGAGGAGGAAGAGAAGCAGAAACTTATTCAGCAATACAAGGAGGCAATGAGCAACAAGGCCTGCAGGTATTTTGCGGAAGGCAGGGGTAACTGCCCATTTGGAGACACATGCTTTTACAAGCATGAATACCCTGAGGGCTGGGGAGATGAGCCTCCTGGGCCAGGTGGTGGGTCATTCGGCGCATACTGGCATCAACTTGTGGAGCCTGTGCGAATGGGAGAGGGCGACATGCTCTATAAAAGCCGTAAGAAGGAGCTTGTCGTGCTTCGACTGGCCAGTCTGTTGTTTAAGCGGTTTCTTTTACTGAGAGATGAGTTACCCTTCTCTGAGGACCAGTGGGACTTGCTTCATTATGAGCTGGAAGAATATTTCAATTTGAATCTGTAGCATTGTGCTGTGGCATGTGGTCTAGTCTGCTGAGGTTCTGTCGTCTGCTATTGCCTGTTTTCCCTGTGTTGACACTCTTATTGCTTTCAGGGGCTGTTGAGGCAGTGCTTCTGTTTTCTTGTCTATTCTGCATATCTTTCCTCCTAGGATTATGGTGATTATCTGTGTTTAAAAAAATAAGTCCTTAAAGTTACTGTTTTGGTGAAATTAATATTAATGTCAGCTTATGGCTTTTTTTGTCATCTCTGTTTTCAACAGGATTAACTCAGTTCTAGTGTAGTGTTTACTGAATTTCCACACTTATTTTGAAGACCCTCAAGAGTAAATGTGGCAGAGTGAAAGGAGAAGTTTTAATTGAACTAGTAGCTTTGTGCTATAATAGCCTTAACAAATGGACCCTCGCAGGGTCTTGCAGCTGCTCATCTGTTTACAGTTTGTTCTTTCCCTCCTTCCCCTTCAAGTGCACTTGTTAAACTGTGATGAACTTGTGATTTTGTGTTTTACTTGACCAAAACCAAGTGTATATGTTTACATGTTTTTATCCTGTTTAGCTTGACATGAAATAATTTATATTTGGAAATATATATTTAAGAATGATATATATATAATATATATGTATAAGAGCTATGTATTTGAAAATATATATAAAAGAATATACATCACAATATTTATGTTTATGTAATAAAGTAAATACAGAGCCGAAAGCTGAAGGTCAAAGCCTAACAGGATTGGCTGTTGTGTGGATGTGAGTTGTGTGAATAATCATTCTGTCCCTTGCACAGAAGCCAGTAATTAGCATCTAATGAAAAGGACTGTTCAAGTGGGTCTGGCCAAATGTAACAGATGCAGATCTTAAGAGGACTTACAAAGCACTATATTGGTAATTCTTACAATGGCATTAATAGCTCACTCTATAAAAACAGAAATTGTGTTCCTACGCAGTTTTGCCACCTTCTCAATAATTCTTTGTAACAGCAAATCCTAGGCTCAGAGGCACAGTGCTTTGTATTTGATATACAAAGTCTCTAGACTTTCCCAACAAGGGGCTTTAGACAAAAGATTTCAACATAAAAGTAACAAGATTATAAAAGGGAAAATAGAACAAAAATACTAAAACCAGTGAGAATAAAATAATGGAAAGATAATAAAATATAGAAAGCACTAAAAACTAAGTGTAAGAGTAATATAGAAAATTTACATACAACTTAGATTAAATGAAAGCAGTTTAAAGACTGAAAGTCAAAGGCTATAAGACTTCATTACAATCAAAATGAAACATCCTATTTAAAATACACACAACATAAAAATACAGAAGCATTCAAAGTAGTAAGATGGGAAAAAAAACCAAACAGGTGCTGTGACTGTCTTGATTGTAGACAATGTTTATGGTAAGGATAAACACTTTGCTGGAGATAAAAAGGAATGATACATAAACATTAAATTGTAATTCACAGGAATATATAACTGTTCAAATTTTGTATACATTTAATAATGTTGTATCAGATACACAACTGATAAAAATAGAAAATCCTAACTCCAGACTCTTAGTGGACAATTTTAATACACCTTTTTAGTAACCAAACAAGCAAAGAAAAAATGAATGTGAAAGATAATTATGCCATTTTAATGACTTACCTGCATAACTTATGATCTGCATCAACTGCAAATGCACTTACCTTGGCTGAAGTAGCTGAAAAATATGCTAGGAGTGTGAATCTTGAGTCCCAGGTTATTCACACTGTCCTGACTGTCCAACAAATATGGCACATTTAAGAGTTTTTATACCATGTAATTTGCATGCAAAAGGATGAATTTGTCAGAACTACCTAATGTGGTACTTGCTATAATTTTTCTCATTATCCTGATGAGGTAAATAATAGAGAATTTAAAGGTTTTGCCCATAGAGTTTATGACCCATAGCTGTGAATTAGTGGAACAAAGACTGGAACTCAAACAGTGTATGTCCAGAGCAGTTGCACTTACCATGTTCACTAGGAGCAGGTGGACTAGCTGAGTGTAGCTGCTGGAGACGCAAGTACAGCCTTTAAGTATGGATGCTTCAGCCAAGTGGAGCAAAGATGGACATGAATAAGCTCCCGCAGAATATAGGAGCCATGGGGCTTTTATCTATAGGCTGCCAGCTCAGTGATTTTAGTCCACTGCTTCAGAGTGTGCCTCAGCCTCCTATAATTTTACATTGCCTCTCCCTTCTTACATGACTCCTGGTGCTAGTAAGTACCTCAGCCTATTTGCCTGGACCTTTTGCCATATTCCTTTCCTTTTGATTCCTCTTAGCGAAAGAATTCACCAATTAGGACACCCTTGATGCCTGACTATCACTGGCATGCAAGGTGAGTGACAGATTCCAAATAAATTCCAAACATCTGAGGTTCCTGCCCTGCAGTTGTGCAGGAGAAAGAGAGATTAGATGAACTAAACAACCAAAGAATGAGACCAGATGGTGTATTCTCAAAGACTGTGCCAACACCAAAGTCTCAAAAAATGAGTCCCAGTAGTGGCAAAGCTTTCAGAGAGGTGTTTTTAAGCTGAGCCCAGAAAGCTGTGGAAAGTTTCTCCAAATGTACAGTTCCCTGCGTTGTGAAATACCATGTTTTTATTCAAATAGTATCTTGAGCCAGATAATCTTTAAGTTCAGGATTTATAGTAGGACAATGGTTAGTAGAAAATAAAGTGGCTTGGGAGACAAAGGATAGTTAGAATGCTGACTCTGCTTCTTACTAACCATTCAGTTTCACAGTCTAAGGAAGTTACTTAAATTTTCTGTACTTCAGTTTCTTCATATGAGAAATGGGTACAGTTCCACCTACTTTTGCAGGATTGTTGTGAGGATCAAATACAGTCTGGACAAAAAGCTCAAAACATAGTTTGTTGGTTTGTGTTTTTTTTTTTTTTAGTGATCTATATAGATGTGAGATTTGTGCATATTTTTGGACATGAAAAGGTGATTGCACAGAAATTAATCACCAAGATTTTCTTTTTGAGAATCTTTGGAACTTGTATTAATGTAACATTATCATTTAATGATTATTTTGGTAAGCAAGGGGTATATTACCCTCACATTCATACTTTCAAAAAGATGAAGTATTTTTTCAGCAAAAAATACTCAGTTGAAACTAAATATGTGCTATTATCAGTTACTTAAAGTGTAACAAAAGAAATACATATTTTTGGCAGATTTCTAAGTGAGGAAAATAACAAAGGGACATTTTTAGACTATATGGGATTCCTTGTTCCGTCATCAGTTCATTCAGAAAAATGTCAAATAACAGAAGTATTACTGCCAGCAAGTCTGGGTGAAGTGTTACCAAGGGCTTTCCCACGATCTGACCACTCCCCTGCTGCAGTCAGGAACAAAGAAGCCCTTGCCACACAAAGGTCTGCTCTGTGCGTGGCGCGGTGTGTGTGCAGGCCCTCGCCCCAGGAGGACTCGGATTCAGCCCTGGGGCCTACAAAAATGGTATCATTTCAGCTACAACTAAAAAAGCCTAAAACAAGTCAGGTTTGCTTAGGTTTCATGTGTCTCGATTTGATGGATATCCACACATGCAAATATGCTAAGAGAAATTTACCTAGTAATTCTTCCCCTTCGAAGATACGGAAATCACTTTGTCTCATGGCTCACATGTCACTAAATCAATTCACTGAATTTCACTGACAGGGAAACATTTTCAGTCCGTAGTCTATGTCCGTATGCTCTTCCATTTTACAGTTTTCCAAACGTCGTGGAGGCGTGGTTTCTGTTGCCACAGCTAATGCTAAACTACAACTTCAGTGTGGGATAGAGTTAGGGTAGGGCTGGGAACAGGGATGTATGGGAAGTAACCCAGTACTAGTGCATAGAAGTAAATTAATTCATGTCAGTTTTTGCCATGAAAATATATATCACATTTTCCAATATTAAGGGAACAATAACAAAAATAATTATGAAATAGAGTACAGTGAAACTGTCAATTAGATCTAGATATTAAAAGTAGTACAGGCAACATTCTCTGAGGTCAATATAAGAAAATAAGCTACTACTGTCTGGGCACAGTGGTTCACACTTGTAATCCCAGCACTCTGGGAGGCTGAGGCGGGTGGATCACGAGGTCAGGAGATCAAGACCGTCCTGGCTAACACAGTGAAACCCTGTCTCTACTAAAAATACAAAAAAAAAAAAAAAAAATTAGCTTGGCGTAGTGGCGGGCGCCTGTAGTCCCAGCTACTCTGGAGGCTGAGGCAGGAGAATGCCGTGAACCCAGGAGGAGGAGCTTGCAGTGAGCGGAGATGGCGCCACTGCACTCCAGCCTGGGCAACAGAGCAAGACTCTGTTTCAAAAAAAAAAAGAAAAGTAAAAGAAAATAAGTTACTACCACTTTTAATTGTCTCTCATAAATAATTTGATGTAGGAGTGAATTCAAAATCATTTAGAATATAATATGACAATGGCAAATTATACATACCATAATATACAGGATACTTCTAGATCTGTACTCAGAGTATAACTCCTAATTTTAAATACTAATGTATATTGTCTTAAAAACATAAAGAGCCTAATTAACTAGGTATTCAAACCTAAATTTTAAAAAGACCACAGCATGAACACATGCACACATATACACAAATACATACAAACACAACTAAGGTAAGCAGGAGGAATTAATAAATATTAAACTAAAAATCTGTTGAACAGAGAATGAAAATGTAAAGGCCGATTTTTTTTTTTGTAAAAATAATTAGTAAACAGATAAACCACTAACTTAAAAAATAAAGGATAAAGTACAATTAACATAGGAAATGTTAATCAGAGGTAATTAGAGCTAAAAAGGCACTAAAGAAATGGGAAATAAATCCTTGTTATACCCAAGGGAAAGGTACTTGAAAATATGAAACAAAATTTAACAGTTTCAACATAAACATAAATTTCCAAACATCAATCCAGAAAGACAAATCTAAACGAAACTATTGCTAACAACAAAAAAATGAAGTTGTCTAAATTGCACTTACTCCCTACTCCACACAAAAAGAAACAGAAGACATTATCCCCTGAAATTTACTTACACATTTAAGTAAAATATATTGCAATGCTGTATAAACCATTTCTTAGTCCATTTGAGCAAATATCATAAACTAGGTGGCTTACCAGCAACATAAATTTATTTCTCACAGTTCTGGAGGCTGAGAGGTTTAAGAGCATGGCACCGGCAGCTTGGTGCCTGGTGAGGGTCGGTTCCTGGTTCATAGATGACCATCTTCGTAAGAAGACACTGTCAAGTGTCCTCACATAGTGGAAGGCACTACCAACGCCACTGGGACCCCTTTAATTGTGCTGTTTTAATGTACAATAAAATGTATTAAAATTAAAAACTATAAATAATTACATAAATATATTTGTTTTCTTTTTTATGGGTAGTTTGTTTTTCAGTGAAGAAGTGCTTGAAGCAATGCCATATGATAACATGTTCTAGTGAATGTTTTATGCAAGTTAATCAAGAATACAATACAATATAAACCATGAGGGAATCACAGTTGTGGGGGCTTAGACACAAAGCTGTGTATACCATTTGAGCTGGTAAATTGGAGCCTCTTTTATTAAGGGCATTAATCCCATGTATGAGGCCTCCACCAGCATGACTCCAACACCTTCCAAAGGTCCCATCTCCTAATACCATTACCTTAGAGATTAGATTTCACTGTAGAAATTTTGGAGATACACAAACATTCAGTATACAGAACTGCTATGGTTTGGATATGGTTTGTTGAGCCCACCAAGTCTCGTGTTGAAATTTGATCCACAGTGTTGGAGGTGGGGCCTGGCAGGAGGTGTGTGAGTAATGGGAGCAGATCCTTCATGAATGGCTTTTGCTGCTGTTCTCTCAGAAGTGAGTGAATTCTCTGAACTCCCGTTAGAACTGGTTGTTAAGAAGAGCCTAGGCTGGGCACAGTGGCTCATGCCTGTAATCCTAACACTCTGGGAGACAGAGGCATAAGGATTGCTTGAGACCAGGAGTTTGGACCAGCCTGGACCAACATAGTGAGACCCAATCTCTACAAAAAAATAGAAACAATGAACCAGACATGGTGGTGTATGCTTGTAGTGCCAGTTAATCAGGATGTTGAGGAGGGGAGGATTGATTGAGCCCAGGAGGTTGCAGCTGCAGTGAGCTATGATTGTACCACTGCACTCCAGCCTGGGCTGCAGAGTGAGACCCTGTCTCTAAAAAAATAGGAAAACAGCCTGGCAACTCCTTTGCCTCCTCTTTCATGATGTGATGTCTTCTCCTATTCCTCTTTCATCATGAGTGGAAGCTTCCTGAGGGCCCTCACCAGAAGCAGATATTGGTGCCATGCTTGTGTGTGTGTGTGTGTGATGGATTTTTGCTCTTGTTTGTGGTGCCATGCTTTTGTGTGTGTGTGTGTGTGTGTGATGGATTTTTGCTCTTGTTTGTGGTGCCATGCTTTTGTGTGTGTGTGTGTGTGTGTGTGTGTGAGAGAGAGATGGATTTTTGCTCTTGTTTCCCAGGCTAGAGTACAAAGCCGCACTCTTGGCTCACGGGAACCTCTGCCTCGGGTTCATGCGATTCTCCTGCCTCAGCCTTCCAAGTAGCTGGGATTACAGGCGCCCACCACCACGCCCAGATAATTTTTGTATTTTTAGTAGAGACAGGGTTTCACCATGTTGGTCAGGCTGGTCTCGAACTCCTGACCTCAGGTGATCCACCCGACTGGGCCTCCAAAAGTGCTGAGATTACAGGCATGAGCCGCCACACCCGGCTGGAGCCATTATTCTTTTACAGACTCCAGAACCATAAGCCAAATAAGCTGCTTTTGAAAACTATATTATTCAGTTTCATATATTCCTTTATAGAAACAAAAATGGACTAAGACCAGAAAATTGGTGCTGAGGAGTGGAACATTGCTATAAAAATACCTAAAAGTTTGGAAGCAGCTTTGGAACTGGGTAATGAGCATAGGCTTGAAGAGTCTAGAGGGCTCAGAAGAAGATAGGAAGGGAACTCCTGGAACTTCCTAGAGACTGGTTGTGACCAAAAATGCTGATAGAAATACCGACAGTAAAGGACATGCTGAGGAGGTCTCCGATGGAAACGAGGAACTTACTGGGAACTGAAGCAAAGTTATACCCTAGCAAATACTTTGGCTGCATTGTGTATACACTCTAGCACTTTGTGGAAACCTGAACTTAAGAGTGATGGCCTAAAGTATCTGGCAGAAGAAATTTCTAAGCAGCAGAGCATTCAACAAGTGGTATGGCTGCATCCAACAGTCGACAGATATGGGAGCAAAGGAAGGACTTAAAGTTGGAACTTATGGTTAAAAGGGATACAGAGCATTAAAATTTGGAAAACTCAAGCCTGGCCATGAGAAAGAAAAGGAAAGAGCATTTTTCAGGAGAGGAAATCTGAGGAGGACAGCTGAACAACCACTTGCTAGAAAGATTAGCACAGATAAAAAAAAAAAAAAAGAGAGAGCCACTTGGTAATAGAACAGTGTGAAAAAAGTCCAAAGGCATTTCAGAATCTTTGAGTTTACTCCTCCCATTACAGGTCCACAGGCCTAGAAGGGACAGATGGCTTCTGGGCCAGGCCCAGGGTGCTGCTGCCCTGTGCAGTCTTGGGAAGCTGCTTCCCACATCCTGGCTGCTCGGACCACAGCTAAAGCTCAAAGGGCTCAAGCTACTGCTTAGACCACTGCTTCAGAGGGTGCAAGCTGTA
Organism: Macaca mulatta; assembly: GCF_049350105.2. Lineage (NCBI taxonomy): Eukaryota > Metazoa > Chordata > Mammalia > Primates > Cercopithecidae > Macaca > Macaca mulatta. The sequence continues at coordinate 6,379,372 of NC_133412.1, read as the reverse complement.
ATGTTTGGGGCTTCCATGCGGTGCTAAGACTGCAGGCACACAGTATGAGACTGACTGAGGCTCTTTGTGGGTTGGCGCCCCCACGAAGTGTCTCCACCACGCACCGCCTAGTGGAGCTGTGGGAGTAGGGTTGCCATCCGCCAGACCCCAGAATTCTAGAGTCACCAGCGCATGCACTCTCAGCATGGAAAAGCCGCAAGCACTGGACTCCAACACATGATAAGAGCCACATGGGCTTCACACAGCAACGCCATGGGGACAGGGCTGCCCAAGGCCTTGAGAGCCCACACCCCATACCGTTGTGCCCAGGATGTGGGACATGGAGTCAAAGGAGAATATTTTGGGGCTTTGAGTTTTTGTATCTGCCCTTCTGAGTTCTAGACTTAATATGGGGAGTATTACCTCTTTCTTTAGGCTGATTTCTCCCTTTTGGAATGGGAATGTCTAACCAATGCCTGTATCACATTTGTATCTTGGAAGTAAATATCTTGTTTTTTATTTTACAGGTTCACAGCTGTAAAGAACTTGCCTGGAGTCTCAGATGAGACTTTGGACTTTGGACTTTTGAGTTGATGCTGGACCAAGTTAAGACTTTGTTGATAGGATGATTTTATCTGGCAATGTGAGAAGAACATGAGTTTTAGGGGGTCAGGGGCAGAATGCCGTGGTTTGGATATGGTGTCTTTGGCCCCACCGAGTCTCATATTGAAATTTGATAACCAGTGTTGGAGGTGGGGCCTGGTGGGAGGTGTTGGGAATATTGGGGTGGATCCCTCATGAATGGCTTGGTGCCATTCTTGCAGGGATGAGTGAGTTCTTATTCTGAGTTCTCTAGAGAACTGGTTGTTGAAAAGACCTTGTCATTTCATCCCTCTTCTATCTCGGTTTCTCTCTTGCCATGTGATGCCTACTCCCCTTCCCTTTCTGGCATGGGTGGAAGTTGCCCCAAGTTCTCACCAGAAGCAGGTGTTGGGGCCATGCTTCTTGTACAGTCTCCAGAACCATGAGCCAAAGAAACCTCTATTTTAAATAAATTACTCATCCTCAGGCATTTCTTCATAGCAACACAAACAGACTGAGAAGCACTATTTCATAAAACAAAATAAAGGTGTACCTACATTACTTATGAATGGTATATAACGTGGTATCAAAATACTGCCAGTTCTAGTTCATTTTGTGCTGCTATAACAGAATACACATGCCCCTTGACTTATGGTGGGGCTGTGTCCCAAGAAACCCGCCATAAATAGAAAATATCATAGTTGAAAATGCATTTAATGTTCCTATAAACCCATTATAAAGACAAAAAATCGTAAGTCAAACCATTGTTAAGTCCAGATGCTCACTGAATTACACTGGGGTTACGTCCTGATACACCTGTCGTGAAGTTGAGTAATCATATGTCGAACCATCATAAATTGGGGCCCCTCTGTGCCTGAGACTGGGTAGTTTACGATGAACAGAAGTTTATTGGCTCATTGTTATGGAGGCTGGGAAATCTAAGATTGAGGGGCCAATGTCTGGAGAAGGCCTTCTTGTTGCACTGTCCCATGGCAAAAGGGCAATGAGCGTGAGAGGGAGAGGGAGCAAGAGCCTGAACTCAAAACTTCCAGCCCTTTAATAATTGGTATTAATCCATTCATGAGGGTAGAGCTCTCATTTCCTCAGCATTTCCCATTAGGGCTTACCTTCCAACACTGTTATATTGGGGATTAAGTTTCCAACACATGCTCTTGGGAGAACACATTCAAGCCATAGTACCAACATAGTGTAATACAAAAATAACTAGAGATATGTCTCATTTATGAATATTGATGCAAAAAATAGGAAATGAAATATTAGTGAAAGAATAGCACAGTTGAAAAATAAGACATTGGCCGGGCGCTGTGGCTCAAGTTTGTAATCCCAGCACTTTGGGAGGTCGAGACGGGCGGATCACGAGGTCAGGAGATCGAGACCATCCTGGCTAACCTGATGAAACGCTGTCTCTACTAAAAAATATAAAAAACTAGCCAGGCGAGGTGGTGGGCGCCTGTAGTCCCAGCTACTCGGGAGGCTGAGGCAGGAGAATGGCGTGAACCCAGGAGGCGGAGCTTGCAGTGAGCCGAGATCCGGCCACTGCACTCCAGCCTGGGCGACAGAGCGAGACTCCGTCTCAAAAAAAAAAAAGACATCAGGAAGTAGTGGATTATATTCCAGGAAAACAAAGATGGTACAATATGAAAAAATATTTTTTCTTAATATATCAAAGGAAATAATCATATAAGCAACTTCATATCTCTCCCAATAAAAATAAATTTGTGATCCGAGGTCAGGAGATCAAGACCATCCTGGCTAACACGGTGACACCCCGTCTCTACTAAAAAGTACAAAAACAAAAAATTAGCCGGGCGTGGTGGCGGGCACCTGTAGTCCCAGTTACTCAGGAGGCTGAGGCAGGAGAATGGTGTGAACCCGAGAGGTGGAGCTTGCAGTGAGCCGAGATTGCGCCACTGCACTCCAGCCTGGGCGACAGAGCGAGACTCTGTCTCAAATAAAAAATAAAAATAAATAAATTTGTGATCAATTTGCTTTAGTGTATATAATACAGCTATTTAAGGCATAAATATATTTATATATGTATATTACCAAATTAAATTTTTGAGAAGTGAACACACAAAAACACATAACTAATGAAAGGAAATCAAAAATTAACATAGGAAAATTAAAATATTAAATATAAAGGCTGAGACTTTGAAAACAATTCATAAAATCACTAAACTGATGAGGAAAATGAGAAAAAATAAAAACAAAATCACATACACACTTACATTCAGTAGGAGGATTTCACAACAGATATTCTATTAAACAAACATAAGATCACTCAACCAGATGTAGATTAATTGCAAAACTGAAATTGATAATTTTCTAGGCATTTATCATTTATCAAACATTGGCTATAAAACATGACAATGTAACCTAGTTAACATAAAATTAAAATGATTATCACAATTTAAATAGGGATTCTCATAAAACCTTTAAAGAACAAATCATTAAAGTGCTATGTAACACAATCCAGAAGTTTAAAATGGAAGGGTCACTGACATGTTTAATTATGAATGACACAGAATTTTATATCAGAATATAATGAAGATAGTGAACACACACAAACACCCATTCACAAATACATGCAAACTAATGATCAAATTTATGAATAATGATGCAAAATTTAAAGAAAATATTAGAATAAAAATATTTCAGCATTGTATTTCTTTAATCAGTCAAAAAGATAATCCTATAATCATCTCTTTTGATCAAGCAAAAACAATTAGATTTTTCTCTCCTTTCTTCACTGTTAGTCATTATTTTGATGTATCAATCAATGCAATTGTATACAAGGCCAAATAATGAGACATATAAATGATACATCCTTCAAAGAAGGATTTAAATTCATCTGAGATGTTGTATGTTGAAAATCTGAAAATTTCTGTAAAACTTCAAAAAATAAAAATCAGTAAAATTCTAGGAGAATAATGTGGATAAGTTTCATATTATAGAAAATGTAATAAAACACCTATTTTTGTTATCACAACAATAAACTACACAGGAACAATGTACTTTAGGAATAAATAAAAATGGAATAAATTTAACAGTGTGTTAAGTGTCTTCAGGAAACCATAAATACTTAAGCAAATGAAAATAATATACTATATAATTTGATAGGGAACTTTAACATTACCAATGTGCCAATTTTTTAATGAATTTACCAAATTTCTAATAAAGTACTGCTTAGGGAAAAGTCTTATTATAACTGTGTCCTTCCTCTATTCTCAACCACAACAATCACGAACGCAGAAAACCTCGGTAACTAAACGTGGGGGCATTTCACACACACCAAGCAGCAGACACCAGCTGGGAATCCTCCAATTTAATTCCACGGCTGTCTACCTGAAGATAGTGTCAGATCCCACGGGGAGGGGGGGCCAGCCGGCCCCAAGACTCCTCCCACTCCCTAGACACCGGTGACAAGTCCAGGCCTCTGGAACTTCTGACCAGTGGGCTTCAAGTTGGCGTTCCCACAACCCACTCTTTGGATTTGATTAATTTGCTGGAGCAGCTCACAGAACTCAGTGAAACATGTTTACTGATTTATTACAAAGGATGCAGATGAAGAGATGCATTTGAGGAGGCTATGGGAGAATGGGGCGGAGCTCCCGGGCCCTCCTGGAGTGCCACCCTCCAGGAACATCCAGGTGTTCAGCTATCCAGAAGCCTTTTGAGCCCAGTGCTCTGGGGTTTTTGTGGCAGCTTCATAACATCAGCATTCCTTCCCCCAGGGTATGGGGGGTATTGCCCTTTATGGAATGAGGATCTTCTGATCCACCTCAGAAAGGCTGGGTGAGATTACAGTCCTCCTGCCTTGAGGTGGCTGAAAGGAGGTCAGGAGAAGGTAGAGAGATCCTGTTTCCTAAGTCCTGCTCCTGAAGCCTAACACCCAGTATTTTTTTTTTTTTTAAAGACTGTAATAAGGGCTATGGGAGTTATGAGCCAATAACTGTAAATGAAAACGTGTGTGTGTGTGTGTGTGTGTGTGTGTGTGTGTGTGTATCATAACAACACAAGTACAAACTAGTTCTTTAAACAAAAAACTATTATGAAAGTTGATAACGTTGTGGGGGAAAAGCCAGTAGGACCAGAACATTTTAGAATTGAAAACCATCCGGTCAATGAACTTTACCAGGTCTTCAAACAGTGTCATATTGCCAGCAATATGAAGAGCAGGTAGTGGGACTTGAATTGATAAAAAATATATACTAAAAAGGTTCATAAACAGACACATGTATTGGGTTTATGATAAAGATAAAAGGATTATTCAATAAAAGTTGTTGGGTGAATTCAGGAGTCATTTAGAAAACTAATATATGGGCTCCAAATAGCATACTTTAACAGCAGTATAAATTCCACTTAAACAAATACAAAACCAGAAAAGGATTTCCTTTATATTTTAAAGTCTTGGAGTCAAGAATGTCTTACAATGACATATTCTATAAAACTCTTAAAAGTTTGACCATAATTGTAGCAATAACTGCATAGGGTCTCCTGTGTGCCAGGCTCTGTTCTAAGATGGTTTATCCCAATCCTTCCAACCATCCCAAGAGGTAGGCACTATTAACCCCTTGTAGTAGCTGAGAGCACTGAAGCTGAGGGAGGCTCATAGACATGTCTGTGGCACACAGTTAATAGACTTGCCCATCTGACTGCAGAGCGGGACCTCCCTCAACTGCTCTGCCTTACAGATGTAACCAGTTTAAAATGAGCTAATGAATTCGGTATGAGCAGCTTCCCCACCCCTAAAAAAGTATCAAACTATAAGAATTTATTTCCATAATATATAAAGGCTTCTAATAAAATACTAGTAACTTAAATCAACAAAGTAGAAATCTTGCACAGAAAGCAAAATGCATATAGTTTGAAGGTGGGGAAAAGTTGTCAAGCATCACTAATAATAATAATTATTAAAACTGATGAAATTTCCGTTTCCTCCCAATTTGTCAAAAACCCAGATGTTTAAAAATACTCTGTTGGGGGAATAGGCATACATTGCTTGCAGGAGTATAATTGGTACAATTTCCATAGAGGAACATTCGATGATAACCAAATCATGAGTTCACATATGCATACACCTTGACCAAGCCATTCTATTTTTTTTAAATGTGACTGCAGGTTTATTCTATACATACAAAATCTTTCAAGTACAAGGATGTTAATCTCAGCCTTCATTATAAGGGGTGCAGTGGCTCACATCTGTAATTGCAACACGTTGGGAGGCCGAGACAAGGGTCTCACTTGAGGTCAGGAGTTCCAGACTAGCCTGGCCAACATGGCCAAAACATGTTGGTATTTTGTATTGTGAAAATACAATACAAAAATTAACCAGGGGTGGTGGCACATCCCTGTGTTCCCAACTGGGGAGGCTGAGGCACAAAAATTACCTTAACCTGGGCCGGGCGCGGTGGCTCAAGCCTGTAATCCCAGCATTTTGGGAGGCCGAGACGGGCGGATCACGAGGTCAGGAGATCGAGACCATCCTGGCTAACACGGTGAAACCCCGTCTCTACTAAAAAATACAAAAAACTAGCCGGGCGAGGTGGTGGGCGCCTGTAGTCCCAGCTACTCGGGAGGCTGAGGCAGGAGAATGGGTAAACCCGGGAGGCGGAGCTTGCAGTGAGCTGAGATCCGGCCACTGCACGCCAGCCTGGGCAACAGAGCAAGACTGTCTCAAAAAAAAAAAAAAAAAAATTACCTTAACCTGGAAGGCTTAGGTTGCAGTGAGCTGAGATCGTGCCATTGCATTCCAACCTGGATGACAGGGCCAGACTTTGTCTCAAAAAAAAAAAAGAAAAAAAGACACTGGAGACAGAGACCTATACTCATAATTTTGTTTTTAAACTTTTTGATGTACGTTGTTTTAGGTTTATCTTGGATCTGCATTTATATTTTTAATACATGTAAAAATATATGAGTGGAGGAGGCTGGGTGCAGTGGCTCACACCTGTAATCCCAGCACTTCAGGAGGCAGAGGCGGGCAGATCACGAGGACAGGAGATCGAGACCACGGTGAAACCCCGTCTCTACTAAAACTACAAAAAATTAGCCGGGCGAGGTGGCGGCGCCTGTAGTCCCAGCTACTCGGGAGGCTGAGGCGGGAGAATGGTGTGAACTCGGGAGGCGGAGCTTGCAGTGAGCTGAGATCGTGCCACTGCACTCCAGCCTGGGCGACAGAGCGAGACTCCGTCTCAAAAAATATATATATATATACACACACACACACATATATATATTATATATAGACATATATAATACATACGTATATATACATATATATATGAGCGGAAATGGTGCCACTGCACTCTAGCCAGTGTGACAGAGCCAGACTGTCAAAAAAAAAAAAAAAAAAAAAATTAGAAAAGACAAATCCAACAATAGGCAACTGGTTAAAAAATGGCATAGACATACAATGGAATATTATAAAACAAGATTTTAAACGTAAACATAAAAAGAGGAAATTTGCTTGGGCTGACTTGGAAATATTGTAAGTAGGAAATATACATGTGCTAAAGTTTATAATATTATATCATTTGTATATAAAACCAGTGATAGGCCTGGTGTGGTGGCTCACACCTGTAATCCCAGCACTTTGGGAGGTTGAGGAGGGCAGATCACCTGAGGTCAGGAGTTCGAGACCAGCCTGGCCAACATGGTGAAACCCCATTTCTACTAAAAATACAAAAATTAGCTGGGTGTGTTGGTAGGCGTGTGGAATCTCAGCTACTTGGAAGACTGAGGCAGGAGCATTGCTTGAGCCCTGGAGGCAGAGGTTGAAGTGAGCCAAGATTGAGCCACCACACTCCAGCCTGGGTGACAGAGCAAGACCCCTTCTCGGGCGGGGGGGGGGGGAAGCAGTGATAATCAGATATATCAGATATGGTGTCTATGCTTGTGTGTGCATAAGTCTCCTGAAAAATCATATGTAGGTGAAATGATATCTGTATCTATATATATCTAAATATGTACACACCCAACGTGTAGGAAATACATACTTCAATATGTACGTGTGTGTATATATCTACCTATATATAAATACAGGAGAATGTGTGTATATATATAATAGATATATGTGTGTGTGCATGTAAAATAAAGCAGAGCTTAAAACTGAATGTCAGTTGTTAAAACAGTTCCTTTGTGAGTGTGAGTTTTTGTGAAGAGGGAAAATGTGTTTGATTAGACTGCAGTGAGAAAAATTAAGTGGTTTAAGGTAAATATTGTGAGGACACAGCAATGATTTGCTGCTGCTAAATCACTATGACGCCAGAGCTGGCTCTCAGTGCTCCTACAGATGCAGACATAGGTTTACTGATCAGGCTTGGGACTGTCTGATATTGCCATGTGATAAAATCTGTGCATCAGATACAAAGGTCTTTATACTCAATATTCTGTATTCTCCTGAGCCTCTCTAAACTAGATGTTTTTCTGAAAAATTATTGAAATAGTGACTAAAAATCTGTGAAAAAGAATAAAAATAAATTTGTAAGAAGTGAAAATTAACCTAGAGCAAGCAAGATAAATAGAAATAAAAAAGCAATATTGAAAATTAAACAAAATCCAAAAGAAAGATTTTCTAAGTTTACTTATATTTGACAAAGTGAATTTTAAGGCACAGGTATTAATAGAGAAAATGAAAAAAAATCCATGACTCAGAAATGTAAAGGAATTTTAAATTTTTATCCACATAATTACATAGCCTCAGAATATACAAAGAAAAATATGACAAAACAGCCAGGCATGGTAGCTCACGCCTGTAATCCCAGCACTTTGGGAAGCCGAGGTGGGTGGATCATCTGAGGTCAGGAGTTCAAGACCAGCCTGACCAACATGGTGAAACCCTGTCTCTACTAAATACAAAAATTAGCTGGGTGTGGTGGCACATGCCTGTAATTCCAGCTACTTGGGAGGCTGAGGCAGGAGACTCACTTGAACCCTGGAGGCAGAGATTGCAGTGAGCCAAGATTGTGCCATTGCATTCCAGCTTGGGCAACAAGAACAAAACTCCTTCCCCCCGCCCCCCAAAAAAAGGAAAAAAAGAAAAGGAAAAAAAAAAAAGAAAAAACAAATAGGGGAAATCCATGAGCCTACAAACTTAGTAGACATTTTTAACATACACAGTAGTCACTTATTTTAAAATACTGTTATATTTGGATGACACAATGAATACAGTGACCCTAATTGTCATGTTTAGACCCCTACACTCATCAAATGTAGAAAAGTCACTTCTCATGGTATGACAGCAGACAAAAAAAGGCAACATGACCTGGCCAAAAGCTCTGAATTCCAGATGACTTCTCTGATAAAAATAGATCACATAAGTTTACTGTGTAGTAGGCAATGTGCAGATGAGTTGATAAGGATAATCTAATTCTCATAACATCACCCAGAACAATATGCTAGTTAAGAAACTGTTTTTCCTTTTTCTTTTTTTTGAGACAGAGTCTCACTATGTTGCCCAGGCTGCAGTGCAGTGGCATGATCTCAGCTCACTGCAATGTCCGCCTCCTGGGTTCAAGCGATTGTCCTGGCTCAGCCTCTTGAGTAGCTGGGATTACAGGCATGCACCATCATGCCTGGCTAATTTTTTGTATTTTTAGTAGAGATGGGGTTTCGCCACATTGGCCAGGCTGGTCTCGAACTCCTGACCTCAGGTGATCCACCCACCTTGGCCTCCCAAAGTGCTGGGATTATAGGCATGAGCCACCACACCCAGCCAAGAAACTCTTAACTTCTCAATGCTCAATGTCAAGTCCATACTGAGAAAGTTGTGGAGTCGGGATTTGAACTTGGGTTATCTATTTTCAGAATACCTAAGTTGACTTCCTCCTTCTTTCCTGCTACCCTTTTGATCTGGAGGGTGTTGGGAAGAATCTGCCTACAAAAAGCTGCTTGGAGAAAAGCATATTTTCTTCATTGTAGGTGGGCCAGACACAAGAGAAGTGCTGAGTTGCTGGGAATAGAAGACTGCTAGATCCACCTGGTTTTGTCTATCCATCTTATCTTCCTCTAAACAACAGGTTACTTGTTCTACTGCCTGCACTATGCCTAGTTCCTCAAATTCATACAACAGCACTCTCCTTGCTCTACTTCCTTGTTTCCAGGGCCAGTGGTTTAGTCTCTTTAACTGTGGCTTTGCTTATTTCTTTGAATATTGTCTCTTTCAACATATTGCCCAAATTCTTAACTAGGGATAATAATTTGGGTATTTTGAGAAGCAGACACCAATACAGGAGTAAATGAGCAAGGATTTTACTTGAGGGCATTCCCATGAGAGAAAATGGGGAGCACGCCAGAAAGGCTTTGATATACTTTGGACCACACTGCATGTCTGTTTCTGTGTGAAGGAGAGACAGAAGGCAGGCAGAATGGAAGCACTGCTATGTAATCTAGTAGAGGCTCAGCAAGGCCATCCCGAAGCCATAGTCTGCCATCACTGGAGTTTTATAACTCTCAGAAATAGGCCTGGTCACATTTAGTTATTAGCTGGGAGCAGGCCATGGAAGTATGGCTTTGACAAAAATGTGGTAATGGATTTCAGAGAATACTAACTGGGCCTGCTGGGTTAATTAAAACTCCCTGTAGTTGAATGATCCGGAAGGTATTGAATGTTCATGCTGCTAGGCATAGTGATTGTATTAGGATTCTCCAGAGAACCAGAATCAGAACCTATATTCTCAGGATTCTTCAGAGAAACAGAACTTTTATCAAAATACCATGGTTCAGTCTAGGTCCCGCTGCTCACCACACAGAATGGCAATTGCTGGGACAACAAGTATTGCCACGGAAGAAGTATTTAATCAAGCGCCGTACCTGAGGAAAATGGGAGATAAAGTCAAATCCATCTCCCCAACCAAGTAAAACTGAGTTTATAGAGTGGGAAAGGTGGAAAAACAGGAATTAGAGAGGGGTAAGGAAACAATCATGATGGATGAGGGGTCTGGTGTCTCACTGGATGTGGTGGTCTGATGAGTTTCAATTCCTTGCCAGAGGGTTTGTTTCCTAAGGAAGGAAGTCAGTAAGACAAATTAAGTTTCAAATTTTAAGACTAGAGAGGGTCAATTTCTATGTTTATTCCAAAAAAAAAAAAAAACCCATAAATATCAGTTCTATGGGATAATAGGGCCGGTTATAGTCCCCCCACCTTTCTATTTATCCGTCCCTCAACATGGGGAACCCTGTGGTCAATCCTTCTGTCTGCCTCATGCTGAGGAGGGGCATCATGGGAGAGTGACGAGGAATGAAAAGGTAGTACCTGGTTAGCATCCAGCTTGCTGGAGAACCATAATTAAACACACGTACACACACACTTGGGGAACCCAAGAGAACAAACCTAAGCCTCCCAAAAAGTATTCCTGATTCATTACAACCACTTTCAAAAAAGTATGGTTTATCCTTTAGGGGAGAACAATAACGAACTGAAAGGTGTGTGGTCCCTTAATGATTTCTTATTTTAGGTCTTTGGGCTTTGAATGCTAACTTAAAGCTGTCTTTGAGGGTTCCAAAGACCATGACTGTTTCCCTTGGAGGGACCCCAGAGGGACTGGTTTTACCTGAGTATGTTGAATTTATGGCTTAACACCAGCTAACTTGAACTAGAACCTGTTGGAAGCAAACTCAGACTAGTTAATTATTTCCGAAACAAGGTTAATACCCTATCATTATAAAGCCAGTCCCAAGGACCTGCCTATGAAGCATGTCAGCTGCTTCATCTGGGCTGCTCCACTTGGCTTTCATAGGTTCCCTCCTCTCAAAGTAAACAGATTTTTCAGTGACTTTTATCCAATTCCCCAGGCTGGCTGTTCTCTCAGGAACAACCTCCTGTGTGTCTGGATTGTACATACCCATCTGCAGTTGTTCAACAGTGAGCCGTGGGTCCTGGATGAACCAAAAAAAAGAAAAAAAAAAATGCTTTGCAATTCTGCAGCATTTGAAAACAAAGACATTGCTCCTAAATTAGTTACTTTCACAATCCTCTTTAGCAAAGGGTCTTCAGGAAGCTGTTGATACCAATCTATAAAATGGAACAATTCCTTCACATTATATCCTCTGGTTTCAACAGTTAATTGGTTCTGCCCTTTCCCCACACTGGAAACCATAGGTCTCAGAGATACTGATTGGAAACCACAGGTCTTAGAGATACTTTTTGGTTGCCTAGGCTAATTTTCCCTTTTTGTGGGTAGCCTTAAAGCTGGTGATCTGAGCTCAGACAGACCCATGTCTGAGTCTGGTCTAGCTTTCAGATCCAACTCAGCACTCTCTTACCTTTATTTTAGCTATTATAGATAACAATAACAAAGGGATTAAATATTTCACTTTTCCCTTTTAAGTTTGCATTTCATTATGCATCCAGTGAACCAACTCCCCAGGACTTGAATCCATCTCAGAATTCCATTCATAACTTTTACCTTTAATAACTGAATGCAGCACAGCTGCAGCTCCACACCATGGGTGACCACATTGCCACCCAGGAGTCAAAGGTTAATCCAGTAACAGGTGTACTATAGCTTTCTTCTGAAACATGATTTTTCTTTCCTTAGTCCCCCATTTTTAACAATGACAAATCATAGTGGGACCAATTTATTTACAAAATAAGTTTTCTTATATTTGACCTGATTATTTGCACAAAGTCCCGCAAGAATTATTGTAGGCTCTTATAAATTGGCTTTGCTGGAAATTTTCCTAAGGTATCTCTAATTTGGATTTTAAAGGCTTTTTAAGCACAGCCAAGGATTTGTAAAAAGTAGAGGTTCCTCTTCAAAGACTTTCCTCCCCATCTAATTAGGAATAAACAGTAACTTCTGTTAGAAACAAAATGTATTCACAGACCTGTGCCAACATTCTTAAATATCTGCTAGCCGTAATAAAGAAATCAATGTACTTTATGTTCTTAGCGCCCACAATTTAGCCTAAATATTTGCCTTGGCTTGCTTATACTGGTCCAAGCATTAGGTCATAGCCTGTTCCTCTTCCTTATTTGAAGGTGTTTTTACCTTTCTCAGCATTCCATAAGTTGCTTCCTCCTTCCTTTGTTCTCTGCCTTTGCCTCTTTTAAAAAGTTCTAAGTTGCTAGCCAGTCAGGACAAATACAGAATGTGAGGTCCCGTTCCAGCCAATGGCAACCAGACACAGCAGTAGGGTGGACGCGTCTGGTTATAAATGACGCTGTCTCCTTTATTCAGTGTACTCTCGTGGCAAAACTGCTGGCGAGTGTACCCTTTCTGCAGAAAGTAAAAATGGCCTTGCTGAGGAAATTAAATGTATGTCCAAGTGCTATTTCTTTATGGCACCAGGGAACAAGCATTTCTAACAGATTTACCTGTGCCTGCAGATACCTATATAAATTGGGTGAATTCCTCTCTTCTTGAGGTCTCAAAATAACATGAGGTCCCTGAGACTGTCAGAAGGTGGCATTCTTTGTTTTCCACAGGTCAGAAGACCTGCGAAGGAACTGTGCCATTAAGGTACAAGGCCAGGCTTTCCAAGGAGCTGTTACCGGCTCCATAAGGCAACTTCAGTTTCTCAAGGCGTTCTGCTGGTATCTGAAAATACATTATTCCAGTCCAAGCCTTAGTGTCTCCAATTGTGACCTGTTATAAGTCAACTTCAGTTTCTCAAGACATTCTGCTCATATCTGAAAATATGTTATTCCAGTCCAAGCCTTAGTAAAACAATCAGTGCCTCCAATTGTGACCTGTTATAAAAGAAAACAGATTCTTATTCAACTTATGCAAATAACTATATTGCCATAAATTGAGAACACTTGTAAATAATTTCCAAAATCTGGAGAAATCAGCTGGAGTGAAAAAAAAATACTTCCAATTTTGTTTACAAGAGTATACTCTGTCAGTTGTTAAACACTATAAATAGCTCAAAAGAAAAAATTTTCTTTAAAAAACAGAATGAAAATAATCGGCAATCTTTCAAACAAGAAAAGCCATAAAAATTATTTCAGTCCTCTAGTAGTTCAGTCCATGCAATTAACTCTTGTTCTGCTTCGTACTGGGTTAGCAGTCTTTAAGTACACACCAGCCTTTTAATTACAGTCCTGCATGCTTTCTCTCTAGTCCAATGGCACAATCTCCAAAGTAATCGGAAACCTATATTCAAAAGTCCTTTCCATGAAGCCCCCTAAGCAGTAAGTTTTAGACTGTGGCTGATTGCAAGCTGCTTTTTGAGAAGAATCAAAGTAAAACAGTAATTGTGGATGACAGATGTCTTAAGACAGTCATAAAGACAACTTGTCACTGGTAACTTGGGATCTTTCCTTACTTTGTACCAGTTGCAAAGAAAGAACACCCAGCTGGAAGCAAAGTGGAGCATGTTTTATTCCTGGCCAGGAAGGGAGAAGGCGAACTCTTGCTCTGAAAGCACCTTCTCCCCCGAACAACAGAAGGCATGGGGTTTTAAAGGACTGCTTATGGCAAGAAAGAGAAATGTTAGCATGTGCAAGGTGGACTCCAGACCCACAGGCTCAGTTCATAAACATACATCTTCATATAACCCATGTACATAAAATAGTGGAGATTTTCTTTTTTTGTGGGGGGGGGGATTTTGGTATTATAATTAATAATTAATGATCTGAAGGCAACTAAGATCATCTGTTCCAGCTTGGGTGCTTTTGGGGGTCTTACCTTCCTCTCGTATCTGGTCAGTGGTCATGACCTTCTGGCACCATCCCGGGCCCACTGGGTTCTTAAGCTGTTGTGCCTATAAGTAAGGGACTAAAGAAAATCAATAAGAAGAAGAACTTTCCCAGTTATTTCATCAGGGTTGCCTTAGAAACAAAATCCCTCCTCTGTCTGTTTGCTCCTCATTCTTGTTGGCTGCTGAGGGGTGGGGTCCATCTTCTAGAACTGCTTTCTGCTGTGTATGGGCATTGTCATTTCATAAGTTAGAGGAGAAAAATTTTTCCCTTGCTATTCTAAGGTAGGCCTGATTGTCACCAGGCTGCAGCCCTAATTGCCAAGATCCTTTCTTGATTACCATTTGTAGTTTGATTGCTTCCAGTTCCTTACTGACAAAGCTTGCTGAAAGGCTAAGAATACAGGGCCAAAAAGCAGTAAAAGTATGATCATCACCAGTGGGCAAAGGAAGGGGAGGCACAAAATCTGGTTGGGCAGGACACCTTTTACTGCATTCCAGATGTCGTTAGAGCTAATCTTGGTTACCCCAAAGGAGCAGAGCCATTCTGCTTGCTTTAACATTTCCTTTATATTAACTTCTATCTCCCCAGAGGTGTTTGCTGAGGTGCAACAGGAGGTATTGGTGATCGCACCTACTTCTTGTTTTGCTAGTAGATAGTCTAAGGCCAACTGATTGTCCGGTACTACATTGGCTAGTGAATTGAAAGAAGGCTGTATATTTTGAAGAGCGTTCCTGGTATTACATATGAGATTTTTGACTGTCCGGGTTATATTTCTCAGGGTAGCCTCACGATAGGCAAAGCCCTTCAAGGGGCAGCCAACCATACAGCAAGTACTATACCTACCAGGATCAGCCCAAGAGCCTTCTTAGACTTATTGTAATGGCAGGTTTTGGTATGAATGGTTATTCCATTGGGTCCCATAACACCTACTATATATTGTCCTGTGTGTATTACATTATCTACACAAGGGTCAACTACCACCAGCAATGGAAAAGAAAAGGTAGCAGCGGAGGAGCCGTTAGGGAGGTGGTGGTGGGGAGAGCCACAGATGAACATATACCCTGGGGATGCACACACCCTGTGGCAATGGGGAAGTTTAGCCAATGAAGTAATTAAGAGCCCTGAAGGGGAGGGTGAGTCTTCTGACAATGAGGGGACAGGGGGCCTTTCTGAGTCCAGGTGAAATCTATCTTTATTACTGAAGCTATTGCTGGAGGTGGGTAGTAGAGTCCCCAATATCCCTTGTTGCTTGAGGTAGGTGCTGGACTATATGAGTCATTGACTCTTGGAGTAAGATCCATGCAACCCACAGACAGGGGAATCGCTCATGTGTACAGGAACAGGTGTGGGTTGGACTTTAGATTTTCATGGCACCTGTGTAAGGTTGAAGTCACCTCCCCAAGGACACACAGTGTGCAATGTTCCTCAAGTCTGGAGGTGCCTGTGATATGTCCGGCAGATTGTTCTGGCTGGCTATAATATGGGAGAAGTTGACTATTGCCTTTGTGCCCCAGAGACCTTTGGCTGCTGATATCAAAATCACCAAACAGCATAAGAAAAAAAGAAAGAATATATTTGTATTTATCTAGGCTAAGCACTCAGAGGTGGCTAAGAGATAAGGATAGTATTAGGCAAAGGGTCACTCATTTAAGGAAACACTATGGGGCTTTCAGGGAGTGCTTGAGGGAGTGTGGTTGAGGTATATGCAGTATTTTATCAAGATGCCAGAGGGATATCAATCAGGACTAGCATGGTCAAGATGTTCCAATAGGGGCCGGGCGCAGTGGCTCACGCCTGTAATCCCAGCACTTTGGGAGGCTGAGGCAGGCGGATCACAAAGTCAGCAGATCGAGACCATCCTGGCTAACATGGTGACTAAAAAAATACAAAAAATTAGCTGGGCGTGGTGGTGGGCACCTGTAGTCCCAGCTACTTGGGAGGCTGAGGCAGGAGAATGGCGTGAACTGGGGAGGCGGAGCTTGCAGTGAGCCGAGATCGCGCCACTGCACTGGGTGACAGAGTGAGACTCCGTCTCGAACAAACAAACAAACAAAACAAAGATGTTCCAATATAAAAGGAAACAGAGCCCTAAGCCAGGGACCACCTGTGAGGACTACAGAACAAGTCCTAATGCAATCAGAAGCAGACAGCACAAGAGTGACACCAAGAACTCTCCTGGAAGGTAGAGACAAGTTTTATAGCAGTGACCTCTTTAGATGGGTCTGAGTATTCTTATCTTTTGGGAGTCAGGTTGGGTTTTCAGAACAGCAATTTTAAATCCGAGATGGATTCAGCCTGGGACGAGGGAGTTTCCTCCACTGGTGTATCCACCTGTTTCACTCGTGTGTGATGAATCTGCGGGGTGACGCCCTGAAGTTTTAAGGCAGAATGTGTGGTCAGTCACTAAGTATGGTCCCATCCGTTTCAGACCTAATTGCCTCTCTGGGCTTTGGACCTTCCAGGTTTTCAGATATGCCCAATCTCCATGGACGTAAGGATGCAGAACCAGATCTGTCAATGACAGAGAAGCCTGTTTTCTGTAAGCTTCAAAAACATAGGCCACCTCCCTGATATGTAATACATATTTTAGTTGTTCCTTTTCCTGTAGACTCAGCGCCTTCCCCGTGGCTGCCTCTGGGATTGGTGGCCCACGCATCAGTTCGAATGCACTCAGTTTCTAAGTGCTTTACAGACAGGGTGATGATAGGCCAAAGCAAGGGAAGAGAGGCAAGTGGGCAAGGTAGAGAGCACGGCCATGTGACAGGAAGGCAGGCATGGCCGTGGTTGAAGCAGTGGGACACAGGCACCAGAAGGCAGAAGCTGCAGCAGCAGAGAGAGAAAAAGAGACGAAAGACAATTTAAGCCATGCACAGAACGAATACCATTGAGCTCAGGCATGCCTGGCACTTTCTTCAGGACCAATCAGGCATCCCCAGTCTCCCAGTCTGGTCCATTTGTTTCCGATGGTCTCCCCGAGGTGCCTCAATTAAACCATGGGTATTTCCTTCCATTCCCAGAATGCGATCCATAAACCTCACAATGGAGATATCTTCCAATGCCCCAAAAGTGAGATACGCCCTTTCTTGATGCCTTTTTCCAATTTGATAAATGCCCGCATTACCAGCTGTCACAGTCCTCTCAGGGTTGTGGCCACTGGCCTGATGAGGAGAGGGCTGACAGGGTGATGGGCTTGGATACAGAGTAGGATGGTCATGGGCTCAAGCTCCACCTGCAGACACGCCCAGCAGACACTCCAAGCCGTGACAATTTGACCTGGGTGTTGGCCCAAGATAAACTGCTACTGCCCACTGCTCCAGCTGCTGGGAGTCACTGGTTAGGAGGTGCCACTCTGTCCCCAGCTGAGGGAGGCCATGGCCATCCTGGACAAGCGTCCAGAAATTGTCACTGTTAACTTGAGTTCTTTCCCTACTTTGTGCCAGTCACAAAGAAAGAACACCCAATTCGAAACAAAGGCAAGCAAGTTTTATTTCTGGCCAGGAAGAGCTCAGGCTCTCACTCTACATGCCCCTTCTCCAGAATAATAGAAGACATGGGTTTTTAAAGGTCTGGGTACAGAGAAGGAGAGAAACATAAGCACGTTTTGGGGTGGGAGTCCACCCACAGGCTCCATTCATAAGTATACGTCTTCACACATCTTTTTTTTTTTTTTTTTTTTAAAGTCAGAGTCTTGCTCTGTCACCCAGACTGGAGTGCAGTGGCACAATCTCGGCTCACTGCAACTTCCGCCTTCTGGGTTCAAGTGATTCTCCTGCCTCAGCCTCCTGAGTAGCTGGGATTACAGGTACCTGCTACCACACCCCGACTAATTTTTGTACTTTTAGTAGAGACGGGGTTTCACTATGTTGGCCAGGGTGATCTCGAACTCCTGACCTCAGGTGATCCGCCTGCCTTGTCCTCCCAAAGTGCTGGGATTACAAGCGTGAGCCACTGTGCCCAGCCCATACAACTTATATATACAATGGAGGGGTTTTTTTTGCAGGAGAGAGAACTTTACCATTATAATAATATGTTAATGCTCTAAAGGCAACTAGGGGTCTTCTGTTCCAGCTTGGGCAGGTTTGGGGTCTTATCTCCCTCTGGTATCTCCCTCTGGTCAGTGGTTATGAAGCTCTGGCACCATCTGAGTTCTTGAAATAGCTGTGCCTATAAATAAGGCACTAAAGAAAAACAGTAAGAAAAAGAACTTTTCCAGCTACTTCATCAGGGTTGCACTGGTAACAACTTGACAAGGAAATGTGGTTATTTCTGCAGTATACAATAATTTATCATAGTAATCATAATTATTACTGATAACATAAACTGAGACATATCAGAATTTTAGGAATCTCATATAATTTTAAAACACATTTCTAACACATTTATATAAATATACCCCAAGGCAAGTTAAACACCATTTCCTACATGACAATGCTTGCTATATAATTTTAACATACTGAATAAACCTAATATATCACTCTTGGACTTCAGGAGGCCGTAATATCTAAAAAGTTAGTTTGAGGTCAGAAAGACTGAAGTTATAACTTGAAATTTTGCTTTTGAAAAGTTTGTCAAATATCAAATGTTTAAAACACTTGATATCACAAAATAAGATTATAGGTCACTATCAAGTAATCATTCATTTAGCCAAAATGACAGAATATTTAAAAACACACTTTTACTCTTTGATACAGTTTCCCAAACAGTGAGCCCTAATAAAGACAGCATGAAGCCGACTCAGTCTCTCTCTCTCCTTTTTTACCTGATGTTTACTCAAAAGCTAAACAAAAATCTTCCATTATTTCTTAATATTACGTGAAAAATTTGTTCAAAAGAAAAAACAATTTTGTTGTTTTTTCTATACATTCTTTGTACAATGTATTATTAATGTTAAAGCTAATTTTAATACAAATTTATAAATGTATCTAATTTTAATCAGTTTGACCATAAGGTAAATTTGCCATAAACCTTTTATAGCATTTTACAGTTTTATATTAAATAGATCAGGGTCTGCTGTGGTGGCTCATGCCTTTCATCCTGATATTGTGGGAAGCCAAGGCAGGAGGATTACTTGAGCCCAGGAGTTTGAGACCAGCTTGAACAAAATTAGTTGGGCCTGGTGGTGTATGCCTGTAATCCCAGCCACCAAGAGGCTGAGGTGGGAGGATCACCTGAGCCTGGCATGTCAAGGCTGCAGTGAGCCATGATTGTGCCACTGCACTCCAGCCTGGGCAGACAGAATGTATCTCAAACTACATAAATAAATAAATAAATAAATAAATAAATAAATAAATAGCGCAGATCAATGCTCCAAGAAAACCCTGTTCTTCCAATATAGGGGCCCAGATGCTGGTTTTGCATTATTGTACTTTCAACATTAATAATTTATAGAAAAACTCTGAATTATCCCTCAAAATTGGCCTTCAAAATCTCATGCACCCACATCTTCCATGACAGTCTGTGGGCCTAGAGAGACTGAATAATAATTAATTTCTGAACCTGTGTCTCACAAAAGCAGTTCATTTTGATGGTTGCTTTCTCCCTGGTCTGAAGGCAAAGCTTTGAGTTGTGTCAATGTTCAAGATTGAGAAGAAGGTGGTGCCTTTTTCAGACCCAGGAATCAAAACCCTGTAATTTAATAGCACAAAGATTATAAAATGATAAAGAAAGTTATCTGGATGTAAAAGCCTTCTTTTATTCTCAGTTTTTGTAAGTGATTAAAAACAACTAATAGCAATGACATAGTCATTATCTTGATAAAATGTCAAACCTGTTTCTTAGGCCAGTGACCAGAAGGCAAAGAAAGACCTTCTGCAGTGTGATTGCCTCTCCTTATGGGAAGCCACTTAGACAACCTGAAAGGCAAACCTGATGAACAATTTAAACATAAAGAAAAAGGCTTTTTCAATTCTCGTGAGTACAGAATCAAGTTATACCGGAGGAAAGCACTGCTTTTCTAGACCCTCAAGATAAACATGTCAGCATCAGGCCACAACAGCCCTTAGAACCTGACAGAAAAAATTAATTACAGGAGTTGATGAAAAAGTTGAAGGAGAGAATGATCATCTCAGTCCTTTTCAAGTGGAGCATAAAAGCTGAAAGCAGCAAGACACAACACAGTTACAGTTCTGAGATATGAATCTGAGAAGTTTAAAAAAGAAGTCGATTGTAGAATCAAAATCAAAACCTCTTGCACAAAACTGTTTCCCATACAAAATTATTATCTTTTCCTTATCACCTTTCCTACCTGGATGACCTGGGCTCAAGTGATCCTCCCATCTCAGTCTCCTGAGTAGCTGGGACTACAGGTGTGTGTCACTACACCCAGCTAATACATATTAATGTCCAAAATTTTTATTTTCACATCTCTCTCCTATACTTACTGGTTCCTTTCTTCCTTGTTTCATAAATAACTTTCCAAGTACATAACTTCAGTCAACCTTTGGATAACTTCTGAATTATACAAAATTATTTTTCTCAATGAGAACACATCTTCAGCACATTTTATATGCAAAATTATATAATAACTAGAATTCTCATTCTTAGTAACCTTAAATTTTAGTGAAAACCTAGGAAGCAAGAAATCTTGAACTGTCTCTCAGATTCACTCTGTTGCTCAGGCTGGGTGCAGTAACAGAGTCATGACTCACTGCAGCCTTGAACTCCTGGGCTCAAGTGATCCTCCCATCTCAGTCTCCCGAGTAGCTGGGACTACAGGTGTGTGCCACCACGGCCAGCTAATTTTTATTTTTATTTTTTGTAGAAACAAGTTTCCTCTGTGTTGCAGGCTGGTCTCAAACTCCTAGGGGTCAAGCAATCCTTCTGCCTTAATCTCCCAAAGAGCTGGGATCACAGGTGTGAGCTACCATTCCTAGTCCATAATCCTTTTGAATGGAAAATAACACAGACATTCAACAAGCATCTAAGATAATTTCAATATTTAAAATTACACAAGGAGATCACCTACAGCATTTATCCTATTTATATTTTGTTCATTTTTAGCAGTTTATTCAGATTACTTATGAGAATATAGATATTAGAGCTAGCCATTATTTCCTTGTTAACCATTTTTATAATGTGTGAATATCAGGTGTTCACCTAAGAAAGAAACTTAAAGTGAAATATATGGATCTTTTCACCAATAACTCAGCAGATTCAGCTGTTTTCATTAAACCAACAACATTAAATTAGTCTTACTTAAAAGTCACACAGGCCAGGCACGGTGGCTCACGCCTGTAATCCCAACACTTTGGGAGGCCGAGGTGGGCGGATCACGAGGTCAGGAGATCGAGACCATCCCAGCTCACACAGTGAAACCCCGTCTCTACTAAAAATACAAAAAAACTAGCCGGGCGAGGTGGCGGGCGCCTGTAGTCCCAGCTACTCGGGAGGCTGAGGCAGGAGAATGGCGTGAACCCGGGAGGCGGAGCTTGCAGTGAGCTGAGATCGCACCACTGCACTCCAGCCTGGGCGACAGAAAAAACAAAAAATCAGACAAAAATTATTTTGTTCTTGCCTTGCCTGGGTTTACAGTCTCACACATTTTTGTGCCATACCCTGACCATTAAAATAGCTAGCACAGACCAATATAAAATCCGGACAAAAATGTGTGCTGACAGTTTCAAAGACATTTGTATTTTTATTTTATCAATAATCTTAAAGCCAGCTTATTGATTAAATATTTACTTAAGTCACATGAATTTGAAAAATACTTGGACTTATTTAATTTATGAGCAGTCTTTTATTTATAAGCCAATTTAGTACCCAGTTAAAACAACACACAACAAAATAAACGTTCGTACACATAAACTCATCATACACACACCCATAAACAAAGGTCCAATAGCTTTTACGTCCGAACTCCAGCTATTAGATAGGAATACAAACTCACCGGTTTACATACATACTCAGGTTGCAGAACGTTCTCCTTAGTTCAGCTAAAGCCAGGTTCTTGTCACATAACCAGAAAAGATTAGCCTCACGGATACAGAGAAGGGTTAGGAGTGGAATTTACTGGGTGAAAAGGAAAAAGAAAAAAACCTCAGCGTAGTGACATGGAGCCCTGCTAACTGGCCCTCCACCTCCCAGACTGAATCCCAGGGCGCCCCAGGGGAAGTGAGAGGCCAGGCTCCTCCCTGCTGCAAACAGCAGGAACTTCTCCAGGCTCCACCGCGTCCTCCTAGTGCTCAGGTGGGCGTCATTCAGAGAGAATCAGTGGGGAAAGGGTGGGCTTCATCTGGGACCAGCAGTCCGGTTTTTCAGCCTTCAGGCTGTTTTCGGCTCGAAGGGAGGGTTTCGCCAGGGACCCTTGGCCACCACCTGTCTCTATTATTCACATGGATAAACTTTGCCCTGATAGGTAATTTAATGAAAGCTGTGAAACAACATTTTGGGTAAAGCAGTGGTAGCTTAATTTTAAAGGCCAAACCTTCCCCGACCCCAGAGAACACGGGAGCTAAACATACCACAGAAGAGCATCACATACTAAGCACGTCTAACTCTGCTTAGAACAGCAGTATAAAATCCAGGATACATGGGACTCTACCCTGCTTTCCTGTTCAACAGCAAAGTGAAGACAGCCCTACAATTCAAAGACTTTCTGAGATCAGACAAGGTCGCGCATGTCCAGAGTTCCCGGAAGGCCTTAGCCATCAGCCCGCAACTACATTCAGATCAACCCCAGTGAGTGCAACTACAGGGGGCTGCATCCTGGGATTGAACCTCAACCTCCCCGCAGCTACATCAACCACCACACGAACAATCAAGAAAACGCAATTCCCTGGAACCCGGGAGGCGGAGCTTGCAGTGAGCCGACCGAGATCGCACCACTGCACTCCAGCCTGGGTGACAGAGCGAGGCTCTGTGTCAAAAAAAAAAAAACAAAAAAAAAAAACGGCCGGGCGCGGTGGCTCACGTCTGTAACCCCAGCACTTTGGGAGGCCGAGGCGGGCGGATCACAAGGTCAGGAGATCTAAACCACCCTGGCTAACACGGTGAAACCCCGTCTCTACTAAAAATACAAAAAATTAGCCGGGCGTGGTAGTGGCGCCTGTAGTCCCAGCTACTCGGGAGGCTGAGGCAGGAGAATGGCGGGAACCCGGGAGGCGGAGCTTGCAGTGAGCTGAGATCCGGCCACTGCACTCTAACCTGGGCGACAGAGCGAGACTCTGTCTCAAAAAAAAAAAAAAAGAAAGAAAGAAAAGAAAAAGAAAAAAACGACAAACAAAAACAAACAACAACAAAAACAAAATACAATCCAACTGCTGCAGCAATGAACAAGCCCCAAAAGTGTCCAAACTGAAACAGTATTTCCTCTCTCCATCAGATGGACTTATTCAACCTGCAAACAGAAATTATTTTGCCATTTCCCAAATTGAGAGAAGCACATCCTGCTCTCCGGTACCCACAAACGATACTTGCCCCGACACACAGTTACTAACAAGCCCCCAGGAGTGTCCAAACTGAAACAATCAGGTGCTTTCTCTCTCTGTCTGTTGGGCTTGTTAAACCTGCAAAATGCCTTTGGAATTTCCCAACTTGAGCCGAGCAGACCCCACTGTCCCGGCCCACAAAAGGCACTCACCTGTCCAGATGCGGATGTCAAATTTCAAAGGCTGTTCTTCCTAGGCAATCAGGAATGTGGTTGAGGCTGGCAGTGGCGGTGCCAAAGACAGAGAGACTGAAACTCACCTCCAGCCATAAAATGGCAGGCAGCTTCCTAGGAGGGCTTCTGAGACTCCCAGCCCTTGGCAGCAGCTGAGCCACGAGCAACAGCAATGCATTCCAGATCAGGGAACCAAAATCTGTTACCAAAATGCTAGGGGTTTGGTCTAGGTTCCACCGCTCGCCACCCAGAAACCCAATCACGGAGACAAGTATTGCCAGGGAAGAAGGCTTTAATCAGATGGTACAGTCAAGGAGAGCTAGAGATGAAATCTCAAATCCATCTCCTTGACCAACTAAAATTGAGTTTATGTAGTGAGGAAGGTGGGAAAACAGGGATTAGAGAGGGGGAAGGAAGCAATCATAATGGATGAGGAGTCTGGCATCTCATTGTCTGGATGCAGTGATCTGGTGTTTCAATTCTTTGCCTGAGGGTTGGTTTCCTGAGGAAGAAACTCAGATGAGACAGAGGTAAGTTTCAAGTTTGAAGACGAGGGAGGGTCACTTTCGATATTTATTCAAAAATCCTATAAATATCAGTTCTGTGGGACAATTGGGCTGGTTACAGAACCAGAACCTATAATAAATGATTTCTTACAATAAATTGGCTCACACAATTATAAAAGCTGAGAAGTCTCATGATTTTCCTTCTGCAAACTGGAAATCCAGGAAAGCTGGTGGTGTAGTTCCATCCAAGTATGAAGGCCTAAAGCTGGGAGAGCCACTGTTATAAATTCCAGTCTGAGTACAGGAGAAGACTGAAGTCCAGGCTCGAAAATGAACTGAGCAAAGTCTCCCCTACCCTGCCTTTTGTTCTATTCAGAACTCCAGCAGACTGGATAAGACCCAGCCACAATGGAGAGTGTGCTCTGCTTTATTTTGTCAACAGACAAAATGTTAATTTCATCTAGAAACAGCCCATAAAATATTTAACCAAATACCTGGGCACTCCATGGCTGAGTCAAGTTGACACATAAAACTTAACCATCCACCTCTTGCCAACTTGCCACTCATACACATCTCCTTAAACCATATTTAATCTCCAAATGAAGGCAATAACAGGTCATACCTCCAACAAATGTGATACAACTACACTGCATACCCTGAAAATGCATTAATCCCTTCTCAGAAGTTGAGATACAATCCTTGAGTGATGTTTATTCTTCTCCATGTCATGTAACTTAAATGCTGTGATGTAAAGTTAACAATACTTAAATACTATGATAATTGGTCAATGCATCTTATGTTGCATGATAAGGGGTTAAGAAATTGAGTGCCATAGCTCGTTCATGTCAATACTGACTCAGTATCCAGCTTGTCCTGTCTCTGACTTGTCGCCCTTGAGCTACATTTTCTGTGGCAGTCTCCACACATTTCCCATTTTTGTTTTCTAGATAGATAAGGCTCCATCCCATAAAGTGTTTGAACACCTTACTTCTGCTTTGAGCCTGGTGACCCTGATAATATATCCCCCTGAGTTTCTGTACCAAGCCTGTCCACTCCCTTCAATTTAATCAGTCAACCCTTGTTGCAGGAAACCCACCTAGGTAATACCCTGGACCCCAATAAAGTCTTCCGCTTACAGGTTCCTCTTTATCTCTCTTGCTTCCCACCCGCTAGTTGAGCATGCGGGTCCAAGACAGCCCCACTTTTCCCATTGGCCCTGTGAGGCATGCTGCTCTCTTTGCTGAACTGTGAGTGATTAACTTATTCTTTTGGCCATTTCACTCTGAGTGTTCCTCACTGTGCCACACTTGACTACACCAAGGCGAGAAACACCAGATCACTGCATCCAGACAATGAGATGCCAGACCCCTCATCCATTATGATTGCTTCCTTACCCCTCTCAAACTCCTGTTTTCCCGCCTTCCTCGCTACATAATTTATTTATATATCTAACTTAAATACTTTTAAAAGTCATAACAGCTGGCCTCACTGTTGGTGAGGGACACCCTGGAAGTCCTTTTGACTGCTCTTGGCTGACAAACTGGCTGACCAGAGTGGCTATGACCATCTAAGAAGGCTCAATAACTTGCTGGCCTAGGACCACACTGCAGTGTGCTGCTGGTGCTGCTTATGTAGAGTGCTAGCAAGACTCCTATCTTAAATTGTGGAGTTTGAAAATCAGAGTCCTCACCTCCCCAGAGTATATTTGGCCAGCTATGACCCAGAAAACTGGGAGGACCTCCTCTATCACTCCTGGGAGTAAATGGTTCTGAGTCACACTGGTTGCAGAGTCAGGAAAGGTCCTTGCAAGCTAGCATGATATCTTGCCTCAGTTCTCCTGCCTCAGCCTCCTGAGTAGCTGGGACTACAGGCACCCACCCCACCACCACACCTGGCTAACTTCTGTATTTTTAGTAGAGACAGGGTTTCACCATGTTGGCCAGGCTGGTCTCGAACTACTGGCCTCAGGTAATCCACCTGCCTTGGCCTCCCAATGTGCTGAGATTACAGGCATGAGTGAGCTGAGATCACGCCACTGGACTCCAACCTGGATGACAGAGCGAGACTTTGTCTCAAAAAAAAAAAAAAAAAGAAAAAAAAAGAAATATATGGAGAGGACAACTCCTTTACCCCCCATTCTGCTGTATCTGTGGATAGTATTGGGAACAATTTACAAAGGCCCTACTTAGAAAGAGGGGTGTCCCCACTAACTAGGGAGTCATGATGCCTCATACAGGGTAGTGCTGTCGGGATCTGCCATCCCACTGCTACTGCCTTTTTTGTTGCTATTGTTCTTTGCTCCCTAACTCTATGGGTTACTGAGGGTCTAACTCCTGATGCTCAGTGGCAAATGACTTAATGACTCAGATTAAAGGGCTGGAACATCTCATTCCCATCCATTGCAAGATCCCTGAGGAAATCAGCAAACTATTAAAGAAATTTAAGGCCAGGCGCAGTGGCTCATGCCTGTAATCCCAGCACTTTGGGAGGCTGAGGCTGGCAGATCACGAGGTCAGGAGATCGAGACCCTCCTGGCTAACATGGTGAAACCCCGTCTCTGTTAAAAATACAAAAAATTAGCCGGGCGTGGTGGCGGGCGCCTGTAGTCCCAGCTACTCAGGAGGCTGAGGCAGGAGAATGGCGTGAACCCGGGAGGCAGAGCTTGCAGTGAGCCAAGATTGCACCACTGCACTCCAGCCTGGGCGACAGAGTGAGACTCCGTCTCAAAAAAAAAAAAAAAAAAAAAAAAAAAGAAATTTAAAAGTGCCCATCCAATGGCACCTGGGCTCTGCTGGGGGCTACAGCCCATCAACATGCTAAAGCCTTGGTTTCAGCCTCACAGAGGTTGGGGCCTTGCCAGACGATCCTGCCACTGTTGCACTAGTGGGAACCAGTCCAAACCCAGATGAAGTCAATCAGAACATCCAAAAGAGGCAGGCAGCTACCTACAAACAGAACCAGTGAAAATCACAAATTTTCCCAGAGGCCACTGGCAAGGTCAAACTTGAGGGTGAACAATAGGACCTAGAAACCAAGACCAGAAACTTTATCCAATTAGACGTTCAAATTATTATTATTATTTTTTTTTTGAGACGGAATCTCACTCTGTCGTCCAGGCTGGAGTGTAGTGGCCGGATCTCGGCTCACTGCAAGCTCCGCCTCAGCCTCCCGAGTAGCTGGGACTACAGGCGCCCGCCACCTCGCCCGGCTAGTTTTTTTGTATTTCTTTAGTAGAGACGGGGTTTCACTGTGTTAGCCAGGATGGTCTCGATCTCCTGATCTCATGATCTGCCCGTCTTAAAGATTTTGTACAAAGGGATGATGAGAATGTTATAGGTGGCAAATATCAAACTCTCAAAGGACCAAATATGTTACTGGCAGAAGGTATCCAAGTTACCAGTCGGGAATCCCTACAGGTCTGCAGCAACCTCAATTCTTGCCTCCTCAGAAGAAAGTATTCGACTGAGGGGCGTAAGACAGAAAAAGAGACCAAGGCAAGTTTTAGAGCAGGAGTGGAAGTTCTTTTAAAAAGTCTCTAGAACAGGAAAGAAAGGAAAGTATGCTTGGAAGAAACCCAGGCAGGCATGTGAAAGTCAAGTGCAGTGTTTAACCTTGATCCTAGGACTTTCTAGGCTGGCCGGTTTCTCATGCTTCTTCCCTTAGGGTGCGCTGCCCATGTGTGCAGTGCCCTCCTTACGCTTGGGAGGTGAGAACACGGTGTGTTTAGGAAGTTGTATGAATGCCCATCTGAGACTTTCTTCCCTTTTCCGGTGAAGTGCCCCCAGAAGGTCATACGCCTGCCATTTTCTCTCTTAGTGCGCATGCCCAGGCTCACTCGCCCAATACCTGAGATTTTATTGGAAGCCTCTTTTGCCTCTCCCTGGCACCTGCATTCAATTAACACTTTAAAGCAACAGGTGTGGACCATCAGGATATGACCTTGCCCTGGTGCCCGCTGCCAATTTATCACTTTTCGAGAGGCAATGTGATAACTGCCTTACCATCACCTGACATTCCTAGTGGGTGGGGGAGAGCCCTATCCTGCCCCACTCATGCCCGTCTGCCTACTGTAACAAGAATGTAGTGCTATTCATATAATTTTATATTGACCTCAACACAGTTTCCAGTGCCCCGTGTCTTCCCCATTTCCTCAGTGCGGTCAATCCAGATATCTGGATTGTACAGCCTCCCTATGGGATAGCTAGATACAACCTACTTGATTGGTCCCACTGACCTTCACAGCTCATGTGGAATGCTTAGATGTGTCACAGCGACTGCCTCTCAGTCATGGCATGACTTCCTGGAACTCAAACCTACTTGCTCTACAAGTACCGGTTAAAACTTCCCACAGGAAACCTGCCTGGGTAATGCCTTGGCTCTCAATAAGCACTTTTACTTGCAGGCCTTTTGATCATTACCTCTTGTTTCACACACAAGTGTGCGTGTCCCAGATGCCCCCACCCTTCCCGTCGGCACTCAGACACGAGCTGCCCTCTTCTCAATGGGACCTGTAAGGAATTTGCTGCTTCTGGTATTTCATGTGTTTTGCTGTACTGCCTCCTCTGTGTCTTACCTGACTCACACACCCAAACCTGACTCTCCTTCTGGTCAGGAATCTCCCAGAGAGCGGCTATCTTGGTAGGAATAGAGTGGACAGTCAGGAACCTCCATGGCATTTGCCAGGACAAACAAGTTTCAGGTGAGAGGGACAGCTGGCCACTTGTCAGAGTTTCAGGGATTCGGCTGTACACCAACATAAAGAGGTATTCCATAAAGGAATATCGTCAACATCTGTGACCACCTGCCCTGGAGCCCCAGCAGGATATGGCTAAAGTTTATACCCACTCTCCAGAGAGAGAGAGACCTCAAGACCAAATCAGAGAAAAATCACAATACAAGAGGGAGCAGGTTTGTTGTTACATATGTTTAATATAGGGTCAAGTTACTACTAAGGGACACTGGGGTGAGGCATATCCTCACAATTAGGTATAAGCAAAGACTTCCAAACCTGTCACTTATTAAAGGGTCCTGTATATTATGAGCCAGATTCTGACATGATTATCAGGGCCCTCCGAGGGGTCAAACTAAATCTAGAGAAGCTGAACTCCCAAAATAGAAGGGAGGGTTATAGAATACTCAGATGATGAGTACTGACTGACCTTCAATCCAAAGAGGAGAAGAGGAGGAATGAGCATGGCCCTTGCTTACTTGGGCTTTTAAGCCAGGCAGAGGCTCATCCCCTAATAGCAGACATTGCTGCTGAGGCACAGGGACAATGGGAAACCACCAAGGACACTTGGTCCCTTTGAGGTAAAATTGGCGTATGGTTTAGTGTGTATGTCATTTCTCTGAACACCCAAATAAAAATGATAATGAACATATTTCTTACTCAGAGGAGGCCCCTTTTGACCCCGAGTCAATAAAATACTTTTTTTCCCAAGGGGTATTGTCCAGCTACCATAAACAGTTCTCAGTTTGGTGAGGGCAGCTCACACTATCTATGAGGCTTAGATGGAATTGATTTACTGGCTGGCCATGAGGAAAGCATAAGTAGCGATTCTCAAATGTTAGTGTATTCTCAGCCAGGTGCGGTGTAATCCCAGCACTTTGGGAGGCCAAGGCTGGCAGATCACCTGAGGTCAGGAGTTCAAGGCCGGCCTGGCCAACATGGCAAAGCCCCCTCTCTACTATAGGAAAAAAAAAAAAAGCCAAGTTTGGTGGCGTGTGCCTGTAATCCCAGCTACTCAGGAGACTGAGGCAAGAGAATTGTTTGAACCCGGGAGGCAGAGGTTGCAGGGAGCTGAGATAGCGCAACTGTACTCCAGCCTGGGCAACAGAGTGGGAACTCTGTCTCAAAAATAAATAAATAAATAAATTAATAATAATAAAATGTTAGTATATCCTCAAATAATAGTATAATAACAAGGGGGACTTGCCTTTTACAGGAGGCTTGGACAAACCACACCAGTGCCACCACCACAGTCACCTCAACTACCACACAGCCCATGAGCACCCCCGAGCTCCTAATCACCCCTTACATTGGCAGTTAAGGGAGACAGAGTGCTAAGCTAGGTAATTTCAGGACAGCTGGCATCCAAACTTCAACTAAAGATGCTCTAATACAATTACAGGCACAATTTCAACCTAGTCAGTTTGAAAACATCTGCACAAAAGCCCTCTGCTGTTCAAGACAATAGCCAATAGCCTCACTCATGCGGTGCCATTCCTGACCCGCACAAGAAGAGATGCCTCTCAACCTCTACCATAGGGGTCTGTTGGCTCTGCAGGTCTTGCCCCACCACCCGGAGACAATTGCCCTCTGGTGGTTCACTGGCATACGAAAAACTCACAGACCTTTCTGACATTATTAGATACGGGTGCCCAATTCGCAGTACTTCTGAAAAATCCTAATAATTATAATGAAGGAACACTTTGTGACTGACAGGGGATTGCCAGTAAAGCAATCTCTGGTAAACAGGTGACCTTTGATGTAAGCATTGGCTCTATTTTTATTAAGTAACTCCCAGTGCCTGTGGCCCCACTGGCTGTCACTTTCTCTATTGTAGGAATGGATACATGTTAGAATCAAGTCAAATCCTTAGTGCTACTGGTGGGAGAAATGGGAACCAGTGCACTGTCCCATAACAATAGAGATGGTACATAACCCCAATATCAAATAAAACAGGGTACTGAGGGCTACATAGTTACTGTCATTACTGACCTTCTCAAGGGGGGTGTCATTGTTTCTGCAAATTTCACCATTTAGTGGCCCCCTCAAGGCCTCTATAAGCGAATGGAGATTAGCCCCAGGCTGCCACAATTTAATCACTCAGGTCCGTCCAATAAAGGCTTTAACCACAAACGTTGCAACTGATAATACCGGTGCGTTTTTCACAGCCAATGACTTGGCCAACATGTTTTACTCATCCTATTGTAAAGAATCCTCAGAGCCAGGTTGCTTTCACTTTCTGGTTTTTTGTTTTTTGTTTTGTTTTCTTTTTTTCTTTTTTCTTTTTTTTTTTTTTTGAGACGGAGTCTCGCTCTATCGCCCAGGCTGGAGTGCAGTGGCATGATCTCGGCTCACTGCAAGCTCCGCCTCCCGGGTTCACGCCACTCTCCTGCCTCAGCCTCCTGAGTAGCTGGGACTACAGGCGCCCACCACCACACCCAGCTAATTTTTTGTATTTTTAGTAGAGACAGGGTTTCACCATGTTAGCCAGGATGGTCTCGATCTCCTGACCTCATGATCTGCCCGCCTCAGCCTCCCAAAGTGCTGGGATTACAGGCGTGAGCCACCACGCCCAGCCGCTTTCACTTTCAAAGATGCCCAATATACGTAAGTTCACATGGTTACCTCTGGGATACTTAAATAGTCCTGCCTTTGCATGTAATCTATGCCAACAGGATTTACAGAGATACTTTTTTTCATCGCCATTGCTGGCATGGCATTGATGTTATATTACTAATGGGAGCCTCCCAGGAGACAGTATGAACAGACCTTACTACTCTCAGAAGGTAGGGGGATGGGTCATAGCTCCCCATAAAAGACGAGGGCTTTTGACCACTGTTAAATTCTTGAGGATCATGTGGTCTCCAATGGTCAAGGTGTTCTCATGACAGTGAAGCACCTCATTCTCACAGGATACATCCCCAGGGCACTCAAACATGCTCAACATCTCTTGGGGCTTTTCCTGCCCTGAAGGAGATGCCCTCACCTGTCACTTGTACTAAAGCCTACATCTTCTATTTAAGTCTCTTCTACTTACGCCTATCTATGCCTCTACACGAAAGCCCACTTCCGTCCACTGGGAGGGACCCCAACAAGCAGCTTTACAATGAGCACAACAGGTTTTACCATCTGTTCTCCAGGATCAGCCTCTGGATCTAGTCCTTGGCCACCTTAGAGTATATATCATGGAGTCTCTACACTAAAAATGATTATAACTCGCTGCTCATGAACTTTTGAACCAATAAGCTACCATCAGTCACTAACCTCTGTGCAGCCTTAGAACACCGGATCCTGTGGAGACTGAGGTGCTCACACAGCCTGTGGTGCTGCAAACACAAATTCCCTTTCTGCCTTTGGAGCAGATGTTTCCCAACAGTGGCTTGGCACAGCCATTGACACCTCCTTGTTACAATAAAAATGGTCCCTGCAAGAGAGGACAAAACCTGACATTCAAGGGATTTCCAAATTACAGGAGAATGTAGCTTCCCCCACACTCAGCCCGGTGCCTACTGCAGTTGGGGAATGGGGGAGGGCACCTCCACTGCTTCCTCCTTTTGCCAAGTAGGGTGCCCCTTGGTCTGACACGGAAAGAGAGTCAGGGTACCATCATGCACTGCATGACATTTAGGCCAACAACAGACTGCATATACAACGGGGGTCCCATAAGACTAATGGAGCATATATAGAAAGCCATCTAGGTTTCTGTAAGTACACTCTAAGATGTTCAAATAATGATGAAATCACCTAACAACCCATTTCTGAGAACATACCCCATGGTTCAGTAATACATGCCTACACGTCAATGGCACTGCCACCATTGTACACAACACAGCCTCTTAAAGGGCAGCAGCAAACCACCCAGTCGTAAACACCCACTACTAGAGGACAGCATTGGCATCCTTGGATCCAACCAATCAAAAGAGCTTGTTGCAGTTCCCTTGGCTACAAGAGATGCCCAAAAGTGGGGACTACTAGAGTTTTACATTTTTACTGACTCACAAACTGTGGCCAACTGCTTGGCTATCTAGATGGGACAGTGGACATTAAATAACCTTATTATACACAATAAAACCCATTGGAGCACCTGCAATGTGGAAGGAAATGGCCACCATCACACATCTCCATTTCGTCTCACATGTGTGGGCCCAAACCAATGCCACTAACCCATAGCTCATTTCAAAAATATTGCAGACATGCTTACAAAACAGGAAGTCTGTACCATCTTTCCAGACATTCTCTATCTTCCAGCAGGATGGGCACAGGCTAAGTAGGGACACTGAGGCACCTCTACACTGGTGGACTGGACTATCACTGGGGCATTCCATTAACTCCCTCTTCAGCCAAAATGGTCACTTACGACTGCACCATGTATGCCAACACTAAGCTTTGGATGTTTTCCTGCTGGGACTGCATTCCTGGAGTGGATTGACCTTGTTCACACTGGCACATTCACTACGTTGGTTCACTTCCTCCCAGCAGGGTAGCCACAAAGAATGCTCTCACTGTGATTGACTGGTTCACAGAGTTACTTTTAGCCTATCCCGGCAGACGCACTGCTGCTTCCACAACTGTGGCCAGACTCACCAATTCCATCTTATTGCATTTGGGTGCCTACAGGTCCTTGACTCAAACCAGGGCATTCATCTCTTAGCACCTGCTGTTCAACAATGGGCCAAAGACCAAGGCATACAGTAGAACTTTCACTTAGCCTTCAGACCTCAGGCACCAGGCCTAACTGAAAGACATCATGGCTTTTTCAAAGACCTATTACTCAAATCACAGTGAGTTCTTGAAACCTCAATGGGTGGCCACATTTATACAAGCTCTCATGCTCCTTAACTCTGGCACTACAGGTTTCCACATATCATGCACCAAGTACGTCAAACCCTTTCCCATGGCTCTGATATCATCAGGAGACTCCCCTCGCTCACTTCATTGTGGGAGAGGACTGCATCCACATTCATTCCTCGATAAAACTCACCACACACTTTTAATTTTTCAATCATCTGCCAAATTTCCTACATTGGTGGACCAATGTGGGTTGATAACAAAGTCTGACTCCCAACAATTGAAAGAAAAACTGTGTGTCCCTCATGCTTGCTGCTTGACCATTCATACCCAGAACCAGCTAGAGCTAAGCCCAAGACTTTACTCAAGTTTTAAGGATCTGAAAACTAGTTAATAAATCTACGTTCTATGCCTCACAGAGATCATTGTCCCTGGTCCCAGCAGCAGCATGGTCTGGTCACAACTTTGGAGGCAAAAAAATTACAGCTAGTGCATGCCAGTCATTTTAGAAAATGACTACCATTTGACTTCCCATGTTGGCCTGTGATCAATACAAGGCCCAACACTCCATATGGGAAGCACCTATGATCAAACAGGCCCTGGACGTATGTCTAAAGCAATCCACTGGGAGAACGTGCAGATGCTTGCAGTCATAATTCAAGTTTCTCCTCCCAAACAAAAGCCAGGGAGACTTCTCCATTGCCTGTGTTCAGCTCTGTTTTGTGTCTTAGTCTTGTTTGCGTCATGGGTGCTGGGGTTACTCACCTACCCTCAGGGCTTGCTCCTGAGTACACTGGAACATGCCAACAACACACTTTTTGCAAACAGTTGAACCACTGGGTGACAAAACAGAATGTTGGAGGCCCCTCCTCATTTTATTTTATTTTTATTATTTATTTATTTATTTATTTATTTATTTTTGAGAATGAGTCTCGCTCTGTCTCCCAGGCTGGAGTGCAGTGGCGCCATCTTGGCTCACTGCAAGCTTTGCTTCCCAGGGTCATGCCATTCTCCTGCCTCCCGAGTAGCTGGGACTACAGGCACAGGCCACCATGCTTGGCTAATTTTTTTTTTTTTTTTTGTATTTTTAGTAGAGACAGAGTTTCACTGTGTTAACCAGGACGGTCTTGATCTCCTGACCTCGTGATCCTCCCACCTCGGCCTCCCAAAGTGCTGGGATTACAGGCGTGAGCCACCGTGCCAGGCCGGCCCCTGCTCATTTTTTTCCAGCCAGCTTGCCACCACAACTGGCTAAGTTATCTGCCTTCTATATCACATGGGACAGATGTCAACAGTGCATGATTCCATTCCATCACATAATCTACAAGCCATTTTTCTAAAATGAGAATGGCCTTCCAAATATAATCAAATTAAACTTTCTTGGCTAAACACTGTTCAAACATCCCAGCCCGGAACAAACATCCCAGCTCATTCAAACGGCAGCCATAGGACAAAACCTTTGACTGTTGAGAGGGACACCAGAAGATAGTCCTCAACTGGCATACAATTGTGGCCAAAGTGTTTATCTACTGTAGATGGACGCTACAGGCTCATCTAGGCTGAAGGCAGTAAAGAACTTTGTGCTCTCACAGTGAGCTTCTGGAGGTGACAGAGATCTGTAGTCCTAGCAGCCACTATGACGCCCACACAGCTATTCTTACCCAAGCCTCCAAATTATATAAGACCTCTGGACCACCATAGCAGACACTTACCTTTCATGGATTTCCACCTGGGAGAGATTTTCTTCTCCAGGGTGACATGCATCTGCAAAGATGACATTGGCTGAGATTACAGTGCCCTAGCCAGAGAGGTCATCAAAATTGGGCACTCTGGGCAAGTCAAGTTGACACATTAACTTAGCTATCACAGTGATGGATGGATAATGAGATCTCAACCATGACCCTGCCTTTGAGATGCTCAAACTCCTAATAGAGTGTCTATCTTAGGGACTGAATTTGCTAAACAAGTAGAGAATAGGCCAGGCGTTATGTTCTCTGAGACTCTGTAATAATAAAAAAGCAGAATAAAAATGCTTCAGAAAAGTCAGGGCAATATAGCAGGCTTGGGAAGTTGGGGAAAATCTCTTAAATAAGGGGCATATTGGCTGAGCCTGGACAGTTTTCAGGTTCCCCCAGATACGTGTCATAATTTCTTTTACAAATATGTGTATGTTTATATATGTGTGTGTGTGCGAGCGTGTGTGCGTGTGTCAATGGTACATAAAATATGTATAATATAAAATATAACAGTATCATTCACACACACATATGTACATGTACTATATTTACATGCATACATACATACATTAGTCTAGGTACCTGGTAGAATTATATTTTATGTTATTCTAATATATTTAATATTACACATTCTACATAAATCCATATGAATACTAATATGCTATTTATATTGTATGTATGTATGTGTAAATCATACCAGAAAAGTGGGATAAATTATAAAAGTCTTTATTTTTGGTGTCAACAGAGAGTTTTGGAAGCAACAAAAACTGTAGGAGTTAAAATTCTGAAGACAAAAACAACTTGCAAAGACGTATTAATGACCTACTGTTGCTCTTTTTTCAGAAGTATTTGTTGAGTGATGTTTCAGGCTGGAAGTGGTGAGCCACTGACAGGGATCAGAGAATTCCCCACAGAATTTGGCAGTCACGTGAATGGATTTAGAAAGATAAAGTTGGAAATGAATTGTTGCAGCTAATTTCTCCCTGAAGACATTGTCTACATTCTGAAGCTAGATCTGGTGGCAGAGGAGACGAAGGAGCTCAGTATTTCCACATAGTAACAACAAACATTCTAAAAACAAACAAGAGAACAATCTTATTTACAACAGCTTCAAAAAATAAAATATTTAGAAATAAATTTAACCAAGAAGGTGAAAGCCCCATGCACTGAAAAATGCGAATAATAGAAATTATGGAAGACACAAATAAATTGGAAGATATTCTGTGTTCATGGATTGGAAGAATAATATTGTTAAAATGTCCATACTACCCAAAATGACCTATAGACTCAATGCAATTTCTAACAAAATTGTAATGTAATTATTCATAGTAACAGAAAAAACATAGAATTAATGTGGAACCACAACAAACTCTGAATAGCCAAAGGAATCATGAGTAAGAAGATCAAAGATGTAGGCACCACGTATGTGATTTAAAACTACACTACAAAGCAATAGTAATTAAAACAGTGTGATACTGGCATGAAAATAGACTCATCAGCTGGGTGCAGTGGCTCACACCTGTAATCCCAGCACTTTGGGAGGCTGAGGCAGGAAGATCGTGAGGTTAGGAATTCAAGACCAGCCTGACCAACATGGTGAAACCCCCGTCTCTACAAAAAATACAAAAATTAGCTGGGCGTGGTGGCATGTGCCTGTAATCCCCAGCTACTCAGGCGACTGAGGCAGGAGAATTGCTTGACCCCAGGAGGTAGAGGCTGCAGTGAGTCGAGATTATACCACTGCACTCCAGCCTGGGTGACAGAGCAAGACACCATCTCAAAAAAAGAAAGAAAGAAAAGAAAAAGAAAACAGACTCACCAACCAATAGAACAGAAAATAAAACCCAGAAAAGAATACATGCATATATAGTCAATAAATTTTTAACAAAAGTGCCAAGTATACATATTGGAAAAGGAACAGTCTCTTCAATAATCAGTGTTGGGAAAAGTGTATATTCACATGCAGAAGAATGAAATTGGATCCTTATCTCATACCATGTACAAAAATATACTCAAACTGGATTAAATACTTAAGTATAAGACCTGAAACTCTAAAACTACTAAGAGAAAACATAAGGGAAAACCTATACAACATTGGTCTGGGCAATGAGTTTTTGGATTTGACCCCAAAATCACAGGCCACAAAAGCAAAAATAGACAAATGTCATTATATCAAAATAAAAAGATTTTGCAAAACAAAGGAAACAATTAATAGAGTGAAAAAACAACCTACTGTTTGGAAGAAAATACTTAAAAGCCATACATCTGATAAGGGGTTAATATCCAAAATATATAAGGAACTCAACTCTGCAGAGAAACAAACAAACAAATAACCCTATTAAACATAGAGAAATTACTTAAATAGACATTTCTCAAGAGAAGACATAAAAATGGTCAACAGATATATGAAAAAGTGTTTGACATCACTAATCATCAGAGAAATGCAAATACAATCTCCAACGAAGTATCACCTCACACCTGTTAAAATGGTTATTGTCAAAAACATGAACAATTCGTGTTGGGGAGGGTGTTGAGGAAAGGGAACCTGTGTGCACTACTGGTGGGAATGCAAGTTAGTGCAGCCATTATGGAAAAATGTATGGAGGTCCTCAACAAACTAAAAATAGAATTATCATAGGATCCAGCAATCTCACTTCTGGATATTTACCCCCAAAATTTAAAATCAGTGTGTTAAAGAGGTATGTGGCCGGGCGAGGTGGCTCATGCCTGTAAACCCAGCACTTTGGGAGGCCGAGACAGGTGGATCAGGAGGTCAGGAGATCAAGACCATTCTGGCTAACACGGTGAAACCCCGTCTCTACTAAAAATATAAAAAATTAGCCAGGCGTGTTGGCGGGTGCCTGCAGTCCCAGCTACTCCAGAGGCTAAGACAGGAGAATGGTGTGAACCTGGGAGGCGGAGCTTGCAGTGAGCCGAGATCGCACCACTACACTCCAGTCTGGGCGACAGAGCGAGACTCCGTCTCAAGAAAAAAAAAAAAAAAAAGAGGTATGTGCACTTCCATGTTTGTTGCAGCACTATTTCCCAAAGCCAAGTTATGAAATCAACCTAAGGGGCCATCACCAGATGAATGAAGAAAGAAAATGTGGGAAAAAATAAAACGTGGTATATATACCCAATAGAACACTATTAAACCTTAAGAAAGAAGTTCTGTCATTTGTGACAACATAGTTGGAATTGGAGAAAGTTATACTAGATGAAGTAAGCCAAGAAGAAAGACAAATACTGTGTGACCTCACTCATATGTGGAATATAAAACAATCCAACTCAAAGAAGTAGAGAGAAGAATGGTGGTAACCAGAGGATGGAGGGATAGAGTTAGTGGGGAGATAATGGTCAAAGGGTATCAAACCTCATTTAGACAAGACAAGTAAATTTTATTTTCTTTGGAATGTATTGCACAGCATGGTGAATACAGCAAATGAAAATGTATTGTACATTTCAAAATCATTGAGAGTAAATTTCAAATGCTCTCCCCACAAAAAAAAATGGGTATGTGGGCTGATATACATGTTATTAAGTTCGATTTTACATTGTATTTAAGCATCATGGCATTGCTTTGTATTCCATAAATATATAACTATAATTTATCAATTTACAGTTAAACAATAAAAATAAATCTTTACAACAACAAGAACAATAAATAGTCAACACAGGGTGACTTATTTTCACCAGACAGATGAGGAAAGCTTCCCTGAGCAGATCACTTCAGATCTCAAGGCTATGAAGGTATTAGCCAGGATAAGAGCAGCATGTGAAAAGTGTCTGTGACTGAAGGACACATGGTGTTTTGGGGGAACCACCGTAAGGAGAGAGAGCTGGTGCACAGAGAGAGGGTGAAAGGTGATCATGGTGGAAATGATGCCACCACAGTGACGAGCGAGGATGTTTATTATAACGACATCTCATAGTGGAATGGAAACTTCACAGGAAACAGACGGAGGCTGGAAGTAAATATATGCACACACACAAATAGGCCAAACAAGAGAACTGCTATGGTCAGAATATTTGTGTTTTCCCAAAATTGATTTGTTGAAACCTAACCCCAAGGTGATGGTACTAGAAGGTGGGGGGCTTTTTGCTGGTGATTAGGTCATGAGGGTGAAGCCTCATGAATGGGATTAGTGCCCTTATAAAAGGAACCTTGGAGAGCTCTTTCACCCTTTCCTCCATGTGAGGACACGGCGTAAAAACAGCCATCGGTGAACCAGGAAGCAGGTCCTCGACAGACACCAAGTCTGTCAGCACCTTGACCTTGGATTTCCCAGAATA
Organism: Macaca mulatta; assembly: GCF_049350105.2. Lineage (NCBI taxonomy): Eukaryota > Metazoa > Chordata > Mammalia > Primates > Cercopithecidae > Macaca > Macaca mulatta. The sequence goes on along the minus strand of NC_133412.1, from coordinate 6,339,489 downwards.
CGAATCTATGAGAACTAAATGTCTGTTGCTTATAAACCACCCAGTCTATAGTATTCTGTTATAGCAACCTGAATGGACTAAGACAAGAACTAAAGGAGATCCCATAGAGCAAAATAAATAACTTTCAGGAACTTTATAAAGCATTACTTACACCTAAATATCAGCAGATTGATTAGAGGGAAGGGTTCACAGACTGCAGTGATACCCACACCACAGGTTGAGGACACAGATACACTGTAAAAATTTTTATTTAATGCCATTTCCTGCACTGGTCTATTCATTCCCAACCCTTCTCGCGTATCCAGTGGTATCCTTCAGTAATTCTCCCCTCTTTCTATATATTATTAATGTATCACAATTAAAATATTCTCATGAACATAAAACTCTGCTGGAATTTCTTTTTTTCTTAACTTTACTTTAGGTTCCGGGATACATGCGCAGAGCGTGCAGGTTTGTTACGTAGGTATACATGTGCCGTGGTGGTTTGCTGCACCTGTCAACCCGTCATCTAGGTTTTAAGCCCTGCATGCATTAGGTATTTGTCCTAATGCTCTCCCTCCCCTTGTCCTCCACTCCGCAACAGGCCCTGGTGTGTGATGTTCCGCTCCCTGTGTCCATGTGTTCTCATTGTTCAACTCCCGCTTACGAGTGAGAACATGCAGTGTTTGGTTTTCTGTTCCTGTGTTAATCTGCTGAGAATGATGGTTTCCAGCTTCATCCATGTCCCTGCAAAGGACATAAACTTATACTTTACTTTTCTTTTCTTTTCTTTTTTTTTGAGACAGTCTTGCTCTGCCGCCCAGGCTGGCATATAGTGGCATGATCTCTGCTCACTGCAACGTCCTCCTCATGGCTTCAAGTGATTCTTTTGCCCCAGCCTCCTGAGTAGCTGGGACTACAGGCACCCACCACGACACTCGGCTAATTTTTGTATTTTTAGTAAAGACGGGGTTTCACCATACTGACCAGGCTGGTCTCGAACTCCTGACCTCGTGATCCACCCACCTCAGCCTCTCAAAGTGCTGAGATTACAGGCATAAGCCACCGCGCCTGGTGAACTCATTCTTTGTTTTGGCTGCATAGTATTCCATAGTGTATATGTGCCACATTTTCTTTATCCAATCTATCACTGACAGGCATTTAGGTTGGTTCCAATGCTTTGGTATTGTAAGTAGTGCTTGTGCTGGTATTTTTTATCTCAACAGGAAAACCTCCTTACCCATAGTTCTGTATCAGTCATTGCCCCATATCTTTGATTCTCTTTAAAGTGAAACTCTCCAAAACTTTGTGTATACTCACTATCTCCAATTCAGCTTTCTGTTCTCGCTCTCTTTTTTTTTTTTTTTTTTTTTTTTTTTGAGACAGAGTCTCGCTCTGCCGCCCAGGCTGGAGTGCAATGGTGCGATCTCGGCTCACTGCAAGCTCCGCCTCCCGGGTTCACGCCATTCTCCTGCCTCAGCCTCCCGAGTACCTGGGACTAAAGGTGCCCGCCAATATGTCAGGCTATTTTTTTTATTTTTTTATTTTTTTTTTTGTATTTTTAGTAGAGACGGGGTTTCACCGTGTTAGCCAGGATAGTCTCGATCTCCTGACCACGTGATCCACCCACCTCGACCTCGCAAAGTACTGGGATTACAGGCGTGAGCCACCGTGCCCAGCCTCTGTTCTCTCTTAAAGTCACTCCACTCTGGCTTTCACCACTCACCTCTGTTGGAGCTTCCCTTACAAAATTCATGGATGACCTCCATGTTGCTGAATCCAATGGTCCATTCTCAGTCTTCATCTTGCTCTACTACCCACAGTATGTGACACATCTGATGGTGTCCTCTTCAATGACATACCTCTTCCTTTGGCTTCCAGAAACCCCTCATCCCCTTAGTGCTTCTCTTACCTGGTTCCTCCTTCCTCCTTTTTTCTAGATATCTCCTCTATAAGTTAACTTCCTAATGAAAAGTGCATCCAGGGTTTCATCCCTGTTGCTCTGCTCTGCCGACACTCACTCCCCTGATGACCTCATCGAGTTATATAGTTTTAAATAGCATCTATATGTCGATGACACCAACATTTATATCTGTAGTACAAACCTTCCTCCTCTGTTTCACTTATATGCCCAACTGTCCATTCAGCATCTCTATTCACATGTCTAACGGATGTCTGATGCTTTTAAAAGTCCCAAGAAGAACATCTGGTGCCCCATGAGTCCCTCAAAAACGGTTCCATCAGCAATAACTTTCCCATCTAATTGGTGGCAAATCCAGCCTTCCCAATTGCTCAGACCCTTGCATTTGTCGTGAGGTGATTTATTTTTGTGTGCATAATCTATGGAGCCTGGCGGGAAATTTTGTAGGCTCTACATTATGTATACATATATATCTAAACACACACATATAATATATATAGCCACTTTCTCAAAACCTTCATTCCCGTCACTCTGGTAAAAAGCCACCATCATTTCTAGCCTAGATCATTGCAGTAGTTTTTAAAGAAATTTCCCTACTTCCACCATTGTGCTCTTACAGTCTATCACCAGTGGGGCAAGCATAGCGATTATTTCAAAACCCAAGTCATGGCCGGGTGCGGTGGTTCACGCCTGTAATCCCAGCACTTTGGGAGGCCGAGGCAGGTGGATCGCGAGGTCAAGGAATCGAGACCATCCTGGCTAACACGGTAAAACCCCGTCTCTACTAAAAATACAAAAAATTAGCCGGTCGTGGTGGCTCACGCCTGTAATCCCAGCACTTTGGGAGGCCGAGGCAGGCGGATCACGATGTCAGGGGATCGAGACCATCCTGGCTAACTGGGTGAAATCCCGTCTGTACTAAAAATACAAACAATTAGCTGTGCGCGGTGGCGGCGCCTGTAGTCCCAGCTACTCGCGAGGCTGAGGCAGGAGAACGGCGCGAACCCGGGAGGCAGAGCTTGCAGTGAGCCGAGATCGCGCCACTGCACTCCAGCCTGGGCGACAGAGCCAGACTCCGTCTCACAAAAAAAAAAAAAAAAAAAAAAAAAAGAAAGGAAAGCACTTCAGTCGCGCTGGCCTTCTGTTGTTCTTTGAACACCGGACATTCTTCAGCCTTCGGGCATGTACACTGGCTTTCCCTCTGCACAGCGCATATTGTTAATGACCTCACCGTCTTGGGGTCGTTGTTGAAATGATTTGATCTCATTCGAGCCTTCCCTGGCCGTTCCACATAAAATTGCAGCTCTTCCTGAAAGCTTCATCTACTTTGCCTTGATCTAGCTTTTTCTTTTTCTATAGTGCATTATTACTTTCTAAAATAGTATATAATTTGTATGTTTATCTATATTGCTGATTTTTTGGCTTTTCTAGTAGAATGTAAGCTCCATGCGGGCACTACGTTTTATATTTTGATCATTTTATATATCAAAAGTTCCTGGAGTAGTTCCCAGAACACAGCAAAAATATACAAAAATTTACTTAATAAATGAGTACTTGAATGAATGAGTCGTGTAGGACTGCATTTTGAAGAGAATCAAGGAGAATAAAGCCCTCTTGTATGGCCCCTAACCCTTGCTTTCCTGAAATAGTTCTCAGCTATTTCAAAGAATCTTAACAAGGATCTTACCTTGAAATGGTAGAAAGTTCTTAATTTTAGCAGATCTGAAAGAACACAAAATGCAGTAGAATTTTAGAAACTCTAGGCTGTAACTCTTAAAATCATCATAGTGAGGTAACTGTCATCAGATTAATTTAATTTATGACATAATTGTAAATAAATTTAAGTCCCCAATAGAGAAAACGTGGTACATATATACCATGGAATACTACACAGCTATAAAAAAGAACAAGATCATGACCATTGCAGGAATATGGATGGAGTTGGAGACCATCATCCTTTGTGAATTAACGCAGAAACAGAAATCCAGGTACCATATGTTCTCACAAGTGAGAGCTAAATGTTGATGACACATGGACAGAAAGAGGGGAACAGCAGACACTGGGGCCTACTTGAGTAGGGAAGGTGAGAGGATGGAGGGGATCAGAAAAAGTAACTTTTACTAGGCTTAGTAGCTGGACTATGAAATAATCTGTACAACAAACCCTTGTGACACAAGCTTATCTATATAACAAACCTGCACATATATTAATAACCTTGGACCTAAAATTAAAAAAAAAATAAAGTGAAAAAAAGTTTAAGTCCCCATTGCTGCAATGTCACTGATGAGTGGTAGAGCAAGATTCAAGCACGTGACCTCTACATTTACTCCAAGTGCCTGTGTGAGCACACACAGACACACACACAAAAACACACACCCACACAAACACGCACTCACATGTGTGTACACACTGACACAGAAACACTTTCACACACAAACACACACACAAAACACACATAAACACAAATACAAAAAGGCACCACATACGCATTCACAAACAAACACACAGATGCAGGAAAACTCTTTCACATGCACAGATACACAGTCACACACACCAACACTCATACAGTCAAACACATACATACGCCCACACAAACACAAAAGCGCACCACACCCAAAAACATTCACACACAAACACACCATTCCATGCAGTGTACATGCACAAAACACCCTTTCACACAGTCACCCAGTCACATACACCAACATGCTAACACACATTCACACACAAGCACAAACTAACACACAAACAAGTGCACACTTTTACCCAGAAATACACACATTAACACATGTGCACTCACACACATATAGTCACACACAGTTACACACTCACATTTAATCACATAAACATACAAATACACATTGGCACACGTGTACACTCTCACACAAAACGCTCTTTCACACACACACAAAAATTCACACACAGCCACCCACATTATACAAAACACGAACACACACACAGAAACATAGACACACACAAACAGAACCACAAAGTGCTCACATTTTCACACACAACACACATTAACATGAATACATACACAAATGCATAGTCACACACAGTTACATACTTTCACATACTCACACACGTATACATATGCACACACACAAAATACATTCACTGTGCATACAAAAAACACCCTTTCAGCCGGGTGTGGTGGCTCACGCCTGTAATCCCAGCACTTTGGGAGGCCGAGGCAGGCAGATCACGAGGTCAGGAGATCGAGACCATCCTAGCTAACACAGTGAAACCCCGTCTCTACTAAAAATACAAAAAATTAGCCGGGCGTGGTGGGGGGCACCTGTAGTCCCAGCTACTCGGGAGGCTGAGGCAGGAGAATGGCATGAACCTGGGAGGCGGAGCTTGCAGTGAGCTGAGATCGCGCCACTGCACTCCAGCCTGGGCAACAGAGTGAGACTGTCTCAAAAAAAAAAAAAAAAAGAAAGAAAAGAAAAACACCCTTTCAAACACAGAGACACACCAAAAGTCACCCTGTCACACAAACACATAAGCCACAACTCACAAACACAAAACACTCAAACACACACGAACTAACACAAGTGCACACAGTTTTGCATACAAACGCATTAACGTGTACATACACACACACAGCTATACACACACGTGTACACACAGATACACAGTCACTAGTCACACACACTTAAATACACACTCACATAAAAACACAAACACACACATTGACACATGCACACAAACACACACATTTAAACTTACACACATAAACATGTGTGAACGCACTTGCACGCAAGCGAACACAATTTCGCTAGTGCAAATGGTCTTACGATGCTATGCATGCAAGCCTTTGGTTACTTTCAAGGCCCCCAAATGACACTGACACTGACTGGTGACTTTTCCAAATCAATTACACTTAGACCCTAGAGTTTTTAACCAGACAGTTTTACACACACACAAACACAAACACATACAATTCTTTCTCATACACACGCACCCACTTCTGCTTGTCTTCCATCTATTTCCCACGATTATCCTCTACCAGTCCTCTATTCAGAATTAATTTCTAGACCCTCGCTTCCATTTCTTCATTTTTTCTTTTTCTTACACCACTCTTATCAAATTCCTCTTCTTAGTACCTTATTTCTGCTAAACGCGATTCATGATTTTCTGTCACCATCTAAATCTGTGTGCAGTGCTTGATCGTCTCTTTGCCTAGATTCCTTACCCTCATGTTTTCCCAGTGCCTCTGTGGTTCTTTTGAATCTTGTTTTTGAATTTTCTCTGTTGTAGGTCTTTCTTCCACTGCCTGCCTGAACTGGGATGCTTTCCAGAGTCCTCATGCCTGGCTCCTTTCTCGTCTGTCTACTCAGCCTTCAGCGTCTCAGTCCCATTCAGGGTTTCATCCACCGTCTGTGCTGACTCCCACATTTTTCTGTCCACTCATATTTGGAGCTAAACACAACCATATGTATGAATGCTTTCTGGAACATCCAAAAATACTGTCCAGAATGAAGCAATAAACAAACAAATAACAACAGCAAAGGACAACCACATCTACCTGTGTGACATTATTTCCTGGACATGCAATGCAAATGTCACTATCACAAATGGAATTTATCACTTCTGTGCCATCTCAAGATCTCCCCTTCTGTCTTCACTTTTCCGCCTAAAAACATCCATCTCTCATCCGGTTCCTCAAGCCAGAAAACTTGGCTCTATCATCATCTTCCTATGTCCCCCTTGACCTGGAGTGCAAGGTAATTAGCAAGTTCTGACTTCTTGAATTCTCCAATTCTGTCTTTTTTCTCCAACCCACTGCCACTGTCTTCATTTAGTTGGTTTCTGCTCTCTGCTGGATTGTTGCAACAGCTTGTGTCTGGCTCCCTTGCCATCTTAATTATCCCCATGCCAATTCATTCACTTTACCTAAGTCAGGATGATTTTTGTAACCTAAAGAGAAGGACTCTCTGTCCTGAGTATGTAGGATTAGAAAGTTTTGGAGTAACCGTACAGTTATCCAGGTGGAAAATTAACCAGTGTCCCTTGCCACAGTCATCTCCTCTGAAATGCTGTATCCAGGGTGCCTGCCTTCTCACTGCCCAGAAGGACATGGTTTGGATGTAGCCTCCCGCCATGCAACAGCCATGGAATGGAGCTCACCTTTCCCATTACAGGTACTGATAATGTCTCACCTTCCCTCTACAAACCAAATAGCTAATAAACCACAAAGAATATTTCCGCTTTGATTTTCTGTAGAGTTCTGCCAGTTACCACAGAGAGATGTAAAATTTGGAATTTGGGACAGAAACTATGGGTTGTGCGTTTCGATCTCATTAGCACACGCCCATGTCCCATATCTGAGAGGCAGTCTCATGGGAAGATTTCATCATCTCGTAACTTGCATTTTCTCTGTCCCTTGCCACAGTCATCTCCCTTGAAATGCTGTATCCAGGGTGCCTGCCCTCTCCTTGTCTGCCCCCACTTCCCCTTGTTGTATAATGGGATCCTGGGCACCAAGCGGCTTTTATACCACCTCTTATGACCACGGCTTCTTAGTCACTTTTGCTTCAGCTCAGTTTAAGCTGATTTAGCAGTTGATGGAAAGAATGGTTAATTTGTTTTCCTAATTGTCTGCTAGCTCTGGAAGGGAAGGGGAGGAATGCATTTTCACCCTAAGGATAGTGAAGGAAGGGGTCTCCTTTATGAACGATAGATGGTTTTCTCTCTAAGAATCTGAACCCATACAAAGGCATCAAAGGCAACCCAGCCTAGTGCAAATGGTCTTACGATGCTATGCATGCAAGCCCTTGGTTACTTTCAAACCCCCCAGATGACACTGACACTGGTTGGTGATTTTTCCAAATCAGTTACACTTACGCCCTACAGTTTTTAACCAGAGCACTAAAAGATGGAAGGATTTAGGAGAATGAAGAGAAGGTTGTTATTTTATCTCTTCCAAAAAGTAAATTTGATTAAAACATTCAGAGACCTCCTGTTGCTATTAGAATGAATAAAGGCCAAACCTATTACTATAATGCATGTTCTCTTCCATTGTATTATTTCTTCGTGTTTCCAGATGTACTATTCTCTATTTCCAACCCCTTCTCATGAACACGTACATGTATGCACACACACGAATGCAAGCACACGTGAAGCTTTAGCAACAATGATCTTCTCTCAGTTCTTTAAATGCACCATACTTTCACCAGAATACATCATTCCTATCATTCTTGATCCTTCCCTGCCTTCTACTCTACCCCATTTCCTCCCACCCCATGCACTATGATCTCTCTCTTCTCTGGGCCTACATCCATGCTTTGCTTCTGTTTGGAACATCTCATCTCCATTATTGTAACATTCATTTGGCCAAGTTTCGATTTCAGTGACATTTCTGACAGATAACATTTCCTAACCTTCTTAAATTGATTAACTATCGCTGATTTGTGATTCTATAATCCATTGTACTTTCACTATCATTAAACTTATGTCATATTATGATTGCATTATATTGTCTACCTACCTATTACTTACTCTATCTTCCCTCCCACCCCTACTAGTCTGGGAACTCCAAAATACATAGATCAAGTCGTTTTGCTCACCATATACCTTATGCTATCCATGTCTTAGGTGACTTTTCACTTAACAGCCATCTCGCTTATCTAAGGATTGCTGCCGACACAAAGGATTAAGGCATAATACGTAAGTCTATACCATGTAATTTGCTCCCTCAAAGCTCAGTTGAGGCATAAACTTTAGGCTTTGGTTCCCCAGAATCGATACCCACCACCCTCTAACCACCAAATGGTCTATTCTGGATGGTGACATTGGGTTCATTGTTAGACACAGTGGCATCTTTGTGGTCAATTGGAAGATCTGGCGCACAAAAACTTTAACACAACTCATTGTTTCTGAAGAAGTTTCTAGGGACTTCATCTATGTTTTATAAACATTTGTCTCTGACCTGGTACAAACATAGAAAAGGTACAGGCTTTGATGCCTGACTCTCATTGAGTTGAACAATAAATGGCTACTGAAAAGTTATTCATTTATTCAACACATTTTACTGAGAACTTACTATAAGTCACGCACTGCACTAAGAGCTGAGGCATAAATAATGTGGAAAGGAGACACTACTTTTGCCATCATAGAGCTTTATAGCCTAGTAGGAAAGACAACTACTTATCAGAGAACTCCAACAGTTATGGCATGTCCTATATAGCATGGACCATGTATGCACCCCTTTCCTGAATCAGAGGGTCCTTTTTTTTCTCTTTCCAACTTTTATTTTAGGTTCAAGGGTTTGTGCAGATTTGTTGAATGGGTGAATTATGTGTAACAGGGGTTTGGTGTACAGATTACTTTGACACCCAATTAATGAGCATAGTAACTGATAAGTAGTTTTTCAGTTCTCACTCTCCTCTCACCCTCCACTTTTAAGTGGGTCCTGATGTCTATTGTTCCCTTTTTAGTGTCCTTATGTACTAAATATTTAGCTACCATTTGTAAGTGAGAGCATCAGCGATTTCATTTTCTGTTCATGTGTTAGTTTGCTTAGGATAATGACCTCCAGCACCCTCCATGCAAAGGGCATTATGTTGCTCTTTTTTATGGCTGCATAGTATTCCACAGTGTATATGTACCATATTTTCTTTATCCAGTCAACAGTTGATGGGCATCTAGGTTGATTCCATGTTTTTGTATTGTGAATAGTGTTATGATGAACATACACATGCATATGCCTTTATGGTAAAATAAACTACATTCTTTTGGGTATATACTCAGTAATGGGATTGCTGGATCCAATGGTAGCTCTGTTCGAAGTTTTTTGAGAAATCTTCAAACTGCTTTCCACAATGGCTGAACTAATTTATATTCTCAACAGCATTGCCTTTTCTCTGCAACATCACCATGTGTTATTATTATTATTAATTTTTACTTTTTAATAATAGCCATTCTGGCTGGTATAAGATAGTATGTCATTGATGTTTTAATTTGTATTTCTTTGATGATTAGTGATGTTGAGCATTTTTTTCATATCCTTGCTGGCCACATGAATGTCTTATTTTGAGAAATGTCTGTTCACGTTCTCTGACCATTTTTTAATGAGATTGCTTGTTTTTTAACTTGTTGATTTGTTTAAGTTCCTTATAGACTCTGGATATTGGGCCTTTATTGGATGCATATTTTGTAAATATTTTCTCACATTTGTAAAAATAAATATGTGGCTTTATTTCTGGATTCCCTAACCTGTTCTGTTGGTCTTTGTATCTGTTTTTGTGTCAGTACCATGCTGTTTTGGTTACTGTAGCCTTGTAGTATAGTTTGAAGTTGGGTAGAGTGATGCCTCTGGCTTTGTTCTTTTTGCTTGGGATTGCCTTGGCTATTTGGGCTCTTTTCTGTTCCATATGAATTTTGGAATAGTTTTTTTTTTCTAATTCTGTGAAAAATGTCCTTGGTAGTTTGATAGGAAAAGCATTGAATCTATAAATTGCTTTGGGTAGTATGGCCATTTTAACAATAATGATTCTTCCTACCATGAGCGTGAAATGTTTTTCCATTTGTGTTGTCTCTGATTTCTTTCAGCAGTGTTTTGTAATTCAAGTTGTAAAGGTCCTTCACCTCCCTGGTTAGCTGGATTTCTACATATATTATGTTTTTTTGTATGTTGATTTGACTCTCAGCTTGGATGTTATTGATGTATAAAAATACTACTGATTTTTGTACATTGATTTTGTATCCTAAAACTTTAAGTTGTTTATGAGACCTAGGAAGTTTTGGACAGAAAACATGGAGTTTCCTTAGGTATAGAATCATACAGTCTGTGAAGAGAAGATAGTTTGACTTCTCTTCCTATTGGAGCCTTTTATTGCTTTCTCTTTCCTAATAGCTCTGGCTGGGACTTCCAGTACTATGTTGAATAGAAATGGTGAGAGTGGGCATCCTTGTTTTGTTACAGTTCTCAAGGGGAATGCTTCCAGCTTTCGCCCATTCAGTATGATGTTGACTGTGGGTTTGTTACAGATGGCTCTTATTATTTTGAGGTATGTTCCTTCGATACTTATTTATTGAGGGCTTTTAACATAAAGGGATGTTGAATTTTACTGAGAGTCTTTTCTGCATCTGTTGAAATAATCATGTTTTTTTTGTTTCTAGTTGGTTATGTGATTAATCACATTTTTAAAAATTTGCATCTGTTGAACCAACTTTGCGTCCCAGGAATAAAGCCTACTTGAATGTGGTGGATTAGCTTTTTGATGTGCTGCTGGATTCATATTTTGCTTATATTTTGTTGAGGATTTTTACATTCATGTTTATCAGGGATATTGGCCTGAAGTTTTCTTTTTTCATTGTGTCTCTACTAGATTTTGGTATCAAAATAATGCTGGCATCACAGAATGAATTAGGGAGGAGTCCCTCCTCCTCTATCTTTTGGAATAGTTTCAGTAGTATTGGTACTACTGAATTTCTTTATATGTCTGATAGAATTCAGCTGTGAATCTCTCTGGTCCAGGACTTTTTGGGTTGGTGTTTTTTTAAATTACTGATTCAATTTTGAAACTTATTATTGGTATGTTCAAGTTTTCAATTTCTTTCAGACTCAATTCCAGGAATTTAATCATTTCCTCTAGGTTTTCTAGTTTGTGTACATAGAGGTGTTCATAATAGTCTTTGAGGATTTTTTTGTATTTCTTTGGGATTAGTAGTAATGTCCCCTTTGTCATTTCTGATTGTGTTTATTTGAATCTTTTTACTTTCTTTGTCTAGCTAGCAGTATACCAATCTTATTTATTGTTTTAACGAACAAGCTTTTGGTATCTTTGATATTTTATATGGTTTTTCTCATCTACGTTTCATTCAGGTCAGTTCTGATTTGGGTTATTTATTTTCCTCTGTTACCTTTGTTGTCAGTTTGCCCTTGCTTTTCTGTTCCCTTAGGTGTGATTTAGTTTGTTAATTTGAGATATTTCTAACTTTTACATGTAGTCATTTAGCACTGTAAACTTTCCTCTTAATACTGTTTAGCTGTGTCCCAGAGATTCTGGTATGTTGTATCTGTGTTTTCGTCAGTCTCAAAAAATGTCTTGATTTTTGCCTTAATTTTATTGTTTACCCAAATTCAGGAGTAGATTGTTTAATTTCCATGTAATTGTGTGGTTTTGAGAGATCTTCTTGGTATTGATTTCTATTTTTACCGCACTGTGTCTGACCATGTAGTTGGGATGATTTCATTTATTTTGAATTTGTTGAGAATTGCTTTGTGGCTTAGTGTGTGATTGATTATACAGTATATGCCATGGGCAACCGAGAAAAATGTATATTCTATTGTTGTTCTGTTAGGTCTGTTTGGCCAAGTGTCGAGTTTTAGGTCCTGAATAACTTTGTGAATTTTCTGCTTCTATAATCTATCTAATACTGTCAGTGGGGCGTTGACGTCTCCCACTGTTATTGTGTGGATATCGAATTGTCTTTTAGGTCTCTAACAAAATGTTTTTTTTTAATTGGGTGCTCCAGTGTTGGTTGCATATATATTTAAGACAGTTAAATCTTCTCGTTGAATTGAACTCTTTATTATTATGTAATGCTCTTCTTTGTGTTTCATGATCATTGTTGGTTTAAAGACTGTTTTATCTGAAAGAATAGCAACCTCTGCCCCTTTTTTTGTTTTCATTTGCTTTATAGATTTTTCTTCATGCTGAATCAGAGGCTACTTTCTGTAAGAGTCACTCTAAACTGACTGTGACTAGGTGCTTATTCTGCTACCATTTCCCACTGTATTCAAATAACTCACCCTTGGTCCTAGAATTATCTACAAGTGTCCAGAATCACTGGATACAAAACAAGGAAGGACAGATAAGCACAAGATGCTCAATGACTGATGGGCTGACTTCTCCCAAGAGAAAGTCCCAGGAGAAACAGACCTGAGCACTGAGTCAGGATCCTGCTATAAAAATGATTTGTGTGGCCGGGCGCAGAGGCTCACGCCTGTAATCCCAGCACTTTGGGAGGCCAAGGCAGGTGGATCACGAGGTCAGGAGATTGAGATGACCCTGGCTAACATGGTGAAACCCCGTCTCTACTAAAAATACAAAAAAATTAACCAGGTGTGGTGGCAGGCACCTCTTCCCAGATACTCGGGGGGAGGCTGAGGCAGGAGAATGGCATGAACCCGAGAGGCGGAGCTTGCAGTGAGCCCAGACTGCGCCACTGCACTCCAGCCTGGGCGACTGAGCGAGACTCTATCTCAAAAAAAAAAAAAAAAAAAAGAAAAAGAAAGAAAGAAAGAAAAAAAAAGGTTTGTGTTGTAAAAGAACATCCATTTGTATCCTATCATCAACCTCAGCTTTATCCTCATGTCTCAAGATCAAATTTTATCCATTCCTTTCTTTCTTCCATCAGCATGTTCTCTTCACCTCTTAGGGCCATTTTAAAACTAACTCTGTAAGTGTGAAACCGAATATTTCTTTTCATTGTCTTTTCAGATACCAAGTTTTACTCTTTGGAGTCAGAGTTCTGGTTGCTCCTTCAAAGTAGGTGACTCCTGTCTACAAGTGTGCTGATCCTCAGAGTACACATGGGAGAGAGGGAGAGGAAAAATGTGAAAAACCCAGATAAATATTTCAATGTATCATCAAGCCATGTGTCCTTTCTTGGTTCAGCATTGAAATGTACAGAAACATACTTCTTATTTCAGGGACTCCATTTCTATCCCATCTCACCTGAAAAGGTAGCAACTACAATTCTGTGCCATATATTTGCTCCCCTGGAATACTAATTCCCACTTGCTTCACAGACACATCACCAAGTACCAGCAAGATTCCATAATTCCTATGAGTCCATAACGGTAAAGTGCCTCCTTTTCCTTTCCAAATGAGAATTTTCACTATGGTTATTTCTCGCCTCCCCCCTATTGGCTGTTTGAAACATAATTTATCTTTTTAGTTCCTGGGTCCCTGACCTCGACAAACCACAGCAGGACTTGGTGGAGAAGACCGAGTGTAATTCTGAAATCCTGAACTTTGAGCTGGATTCAATACATAGGTGAATTTTGGATTGTCTCCTCTAGGGAGAGTGTGTTCAACATTTAAAAGGAAGGGTAAAGTGGATATTTGATAAACACAAGGGCTAACGTGGCAGAGGGAAATGCTGTGATTGCATCAAACCCTGTTTTCCCTTGGGCACACAGCTGCCCTACATTTACCATCCATAGCTGCAGTTAGTTGTGGTCACGCGACTGAATTCCAGCTAATATAGGTAGAAATAAAGTACTCCACTCCCAAATACAGTTTATAAAAATCTCTGACATAATCCTCCACCCTCTTTTACTTTCTCTGACAGGTGAACGGCATGGATTCTGAGAACCAGGAGGAGAGCCAAGTCGTAAAAGGATTGGTGCCCAAGTGAGTCCTTGAATAGCTCATGGAACAGAACTTCTCAGTCTTCACTCCCCATTATCCATACTGAAGTGTACATGGTTAATTAATGTATAACTAAGCCACTGAGATTCGGGAGTTTCTTTGATTGCAGCTGGTGTTTAATTTCTGAATAACTAAGAAGGAATACATTTTTGAGGGCATGGTATTTGATCTGCAACCACCCATGGTTTTAGAGAAGAAGCAACTCATGTGGGAGTATGTGGGAACCAATTATTCCAGTTAGACAAACAACGTACCCAAAGCCCAAAGTCTGGGAGAATGTGTTTAAGAAACAAACACACAACAATGACAAAAAAATAATATACCTGGTTTCTAGTGAATGGAGGGGAGAGTGGTAGGAAATGAAGTTTATAAGAGGAATGTGGAGACCAGATCCCATAGGACTGTATAGACAGTGAAGAAGAGTTCACATTTCATTAAAATTGTGATGGAACCTCATTGGAACATTTTAAGTAGAGAAAATCCATGATCTTACTATGATACACATGTTTTTTTTAAAAGATTAATTGAGTTACTCTTTGGAGAAAGAATTTTAAGGATACGGAGAGGATGACAAGGGACCAGTTAGGAGATAATAATCTTCCAGGCAAGACATGTTAGTGACTTAAACAAGATTATTATAATGGAAAGAGGAAAAATTGATACATCCCACTGAAACATTCAATTAATCAGGTCTAAAAATAATACGGACTATACATTCATGTAATAATTATATTAAGATATGTTGTGATTCACTTAAGATGATGGCAAAAATATTAAAGGGGAATATTAGGAAAAGTTATAGGAAATAATAACAAACCTTTTGAAAGGCCAAAAGATTACATAACTTGTCGCAATTGAACAGGCTAAAGGCAGCCGGTTCTTACTTTAGAGCATTAAGTCACAGGGTAAATACTAGGAACAATAGGGGATTCCCCAGTTAAGTGTGTTTACGGTACCTCCATTAACTAATCTTTAAGCCAAATGGCCCTCTGTCGGGGGGTGGGGGTGGGGGGAGGGTGGGGGGTTGGGGTACCTGGCGGGGTGGGGGTGGGGGGAATGGGGGGGAGGTCAACCAGAGAAATTGCCCCCTAATGGTATTTACTTTAAACCATGGTACCTAAGCTCGTAAAACTACTCTCTTAACCATGTTAATTATCCTCCAGTGTGTTTACTCAAAGCTTCTGTTGTTAATTGTATACTAAATAAATGCCTGAAGTGCAAGCTGCTCCGGACCAGCAGCAGTGACAAACCTCTCTTGGTGTGCAGGCAGTTGGACACTCAGCTGGACTGGCAAAACAAAATATCTGTATGGAAATGTACATTTTATTCATCCGTCGTTTGAGTCAGGGTGTGCGGGCAAAATTCCGCAGCTAATGCCCTCTGCTAAGACGCCACAGCTCCACCGGGCCCCCGTGTAAGGCGCAGAACCACAAAGATACAGTACAATGGTTACGTTAACAAAACATATGGGTCATGAATTCTGTTATGTTCAGGACAGTTATAGACAGTCTGCAGGGAGGCCTAGTTTTAGCTTTTGTAGACTTAGTATCAATGTAGTGAAGCCTGTAAAAGTTGTTCACAGTAGTAAATACAAAAAGCTGTTGTTTGATGTAGTGGCCACTAGATGGCCCGATAAACTGTACTTCACAGACCTTGGAGCTAGAGACAAGTGACTGCAGTTTGTTGCTGAAGACTATATAGTATAAAAAGTCTTTGTTGTTGTTATTGTGAATGGAAAATAATTATCGACATTATACAAATTAAACAGGTTCATATCGAAGAGGCTCTGCTATAGAGTCCTACAAAATGGAATTAAATAAAATTTCTCTGATCTAGAAAAACACTCATTTTAGAATGAAAAATAGTGATATGCATGTGTGCAAAATGTGTAATCTTACTCTCGGGCTTCAGTTTCGTGATTTTAGATCACTTCCCTCTTTTTTGTGAGAAAAGACAGCTCCTAGACACTCATATTTCAAACTGTGTAAATACTGAATAATACAATGAAGAAAAGAGTCTAAAACAAGGACTCGCTGTGCACTGTTCACAGGTTCTGGAACATGTTTTATAAGGTATTCTTTTGCTTACTGATGAACTTGGTTATTTGTGTTTATTTGTTGAATTGTAAGAGTTCTTTGTGTATTTGGGTGCAAGTCCTTTATCAGATACGTGATGTGCAAATATATACTCCAAGGCTGAAGCTTGTCTCTTCATTCCCTCAAGAGTTAATTTCACAGATGGAAAAAACAATTTTAATAAAGTCCAATTTATCAATTTTTTATGGGTTGTGTTTTTTATAGTATCTAAAAATTCATCAACAAACTCAAAGCCATGCAAATTTCTCCCGTTTTCCTCTAAGAGTTTTATCCGTTTGCATTTTATATTTAGTTCTATAATCCACTTTGAGTCACTTTTTGTGTAAGATGTGAGATCTGTGTGAAAGTTCACTTTTTGAATATGGACATCCGATTTTTCCACCATCATTTGTTAAAAAAGTATTCTCTTTTTTTTCTTTTTTATATGGAGTCTTGCTCCATCGCCCAGGCTGGAGTGCAGTGGCGCGATCTTGGCTCACTGCAAAATCCGCCTCCCGGGTTCACGCCATTCTTCTGCCTCAGCCTCCCGAATAGCTGGGACTACAGGCACCGCCACCACGCCCGGCTAATTTTTTGTATTTTTAGTAGAGAGGGGGTTTCACCATGTTAGCCAGGATGGTCTCGATCTCCTGACCTCGTGATCCACCCGCCTCTGCCTCCCAAAGTGCTGGGATTACAGGCATGAGCCACCGCGCCTGGCAAAAAAGTATTATTTCACCACTGAATTGCCTTTGCACCTTTGCCACAAATCCATTGACAGTATTTGTGTTCATTCATTTATGGGTTTTCTATTGTACTCCATTGATCTATGTGGCTACTCTTTCACCAGCGTCACGCTGTCTTGATTTTAGAGGGAAAGCATTCTTTCTCTAATCATTTAGAATAAAGTTAACTGCGCATTTTTCATATAAACACTTTATTAGGTTAAGGAAGATCCCTGCTATTTCTGGTTTTCAAGTCTGTATATCGTGAATGGGTGTTGAATTTTGTTGAGTGGAGTGTATCTTCTACATCTATTGACATGATCATATGTTTTCTTATTTATACTGTTAATAGGATGAATTATATACATCAGTATTTATAAATGTTGAATCAGCCTTGCCTTCCGGGAATGAACCCCATTTGGTCACATTATATTTTTCCTCATATGTATCGCTGGATTTGATTTGTTAAAATATGTTAAGGAGATTTGTGTCTCAATTAATCAGAGGTATTGCTCCACAGTCTCCTTTTTCGGTAATGTCTTTATATGGTTTTGGTTAATGCTAGCTTTATAAATGAATCAGGTAGTGTTCATATGAATATGCTAGCTTCATAAAATGAGTTAAGTAGTATTCCAACCTCATACTTTCCAGAAAAAAAAAAAGTGTTAATTTGTACTAGTTCTTTTTAAAAACTTGGTAGAGGCTGGGCGCAGTGGCTCATGCCTGTAATCCCAGCACTTTGGGAGGCCAAGGCAGGAGGATCACGAGGTCAGGAGATCGAGACCATCCTGGCTAACATGGTGAAACCTCGTCTCTACTAAAAATACAGAAAAAATTAGCCGGGCGTGGTGGCGGGTGCCTGCAGTCCCAGCTACTCGGGAGGCTGAGGCAGGAGAATGGCGTGAACCTGGGAGGCGGAGCTTGCAGTGAGCCGAGATCACACCACTGCACTCCAGCCTGGGCGACAGAGCGAGACTCCGTCTCAACAACAACAGCAACAAAAATATTGGTAGAATTCATCTGGGCCTGGTGTTTTAGGAAGACATTTCTCCTTGAGTGAGTTTTGGTAGTTGGTCTCTTTCAAAGAATGGCCTCATTTCATCCAGGTCATCAAGTTTATGACACAAGAAGGCTGGAGTGGCGCTGGACTGGGTGCACTTCCCTCCCCCAAGATGGGATGAGATTTCGGTATTCCTGTCTAAAGCTTGCTCTCAGGGCTTCCTCTAGCCTAAGGTGCCCAGTGGCTTCTGTTCTGTATCTTACATCCTGTATCTCCCTGGAGTAACCTTCTCCCTGGATTTCAGGGTGGCAGGTTGCCCCGTAACCTTAGTTCCCTGATGGGTTCAAAAAAAAACTCATTAAATTTCTATTCAACCATATTTTTCTTCATTTGAAGACAGAAATGATACTTTCATGCCCTTTATATGTCAGATTAAATAAGTTGATTTTTTAATTAATACGATAGGGATGCATAAAACCCGAATTGAAAATGTGAGATATTGCTAAGAAGCCTTTCACGAGACCTTGGTTTCAGACAGGATATTTCACCATACCATCTTCTGAAAAGATCAGGGAGTTAGCAGCGTCACTATGTGACTACGAGTTTCCTTATAGCATTTCTTTGTACTTCCCGGTTATCAGAAGCCTCACAATCAAAGCTTGCAGACTTTAGTACAGCAGTGGAGTTGCAGAAGTGTTCTCTCAGGATTCAACATGAGCAGTGACGATGGACCATGTCTCTGACAAACTTTATCTTTCTAGGCCTCAGCACACACCCCTAGGAAGGGCACCCTGGGATCTGGTGGCTCCTACTTGCCTAGAGCCCAGGAGTTTGTTTCAGTCAGCACTATACTCTGTACACACCTTCCAGGCTTAGGAATGCAACTAGCACTAGCTACCCTTTCATAAAACATCACATAAACCTTTCAGGAAATTCTACAATCCAGATCTGATTCGTTTTGGCACCTGTTTCGTAGAATCAGTCCATACAAACTCTGTAAAGACAAGTGGCTCACCTGCTTTTTCAGAATTATTTAAATGCATCCAAAGATTTCCCCCCCATACCTTGAAATAGCTGTCTCCAGTATCAGACAAAATCGGGTGCTTTTAAGGTGGTACGGCCGTAGGCTAAAACAATTTTAACAAAAACAAAAATCGACAACTGGGATATAATTAAACAAAAGAGCTTCTGCATAGGAAAAGAAACTGTGAACAGAATAAACAGACAAATTACAGCCTCCAGAATGGGGGAGAATATTCACAAACTATACATCTGACAGAGGTCTAATATTCAGAATCTATACAAATCTTGATTTTAGACAGTTTATTTCAGACAGTTTATTTCAGACAGTTGTTGTTGAATTGAGCTTAAATAACTCAAAAAGCAACAAACAATGCCATTACAAAGTGGGCAAAGGTCATGAACAGACAATTCTCAAAGGAAGACGTATGAAAAAATGCTCAACATCACTAATCATCAGAAAAATGCAACTCAAAACCACAATGAGATTCCATCTCAAAGCCGTCAGAATGGCTACTATTAGGTTGGTCCAAAAGTAATTGTGGGTTTTGTTATTACTTTCAATGGTAAAAACCATATTAAAAAGTCAAAAAATAAACGATGCTGGAGAAGTTGTGGAGAATAGGGAACACATATACACTACTAGTGGGAATGGAAATTAGTTCTGTCACCGTGGAAAGCAGTTTGGAGATTTCTCAAAGAACTTAAAACAGAGTTACCATTCCATCCAGAAATCTCATTACTGCGTGTATACCCAAAGGAAAATATATCATCTACCAGAAAGACACACGTACTTGTATGTTCGTCACAGCACTATTCACAACAGCAAAGACATGGAGACAACCTAGATGCCCATTAATGGTGGACTGGATAAAGAAAATAAAGTACATATAACCATGGGATACCATGCAATCATAAAAAGAACAAAATCTTGTCCTTTACAACAACATGGATGGAGCTGGAGACCATTATCCTAAGCGAACTAATGCAGGAATAACCAACCAAACACCTTCTAAGTGGGAGCTAAACACTGAGTGTGCATGGACATATGATGGGAACAATGGACACTGGTGATGACTAGAGGGGGAGAGAAGGAGCAAGGGTTAATACACTACCTTTTGGGTGCTGTGCTCACTACATTCATGACAGGATCATCCATACCCCAAACCTCGGTATCATGCACCTTACCCATGTAACAAACATGCACATGTACCCCCTGAACATAAAATAAAAAGTGAAACAAAATAAAATAAGATGAAATAAAACTACTACTAATTTTGAATAATGGTTTTTCTTAATGATTTTAAGGAAAATACATCCCTTGGGTGTATCTTTTCTTATGAGGTCCAAAAACTTCTAAGAATATCACATCATCCTAGAAATGGGGTGATGGTCACTTCCTTCTCTGCTAAGGTATGGGAAAAGTGGTCAATATGGTGCTAAGGGCAGCTGGCCCCAGCAGCACTGACCAGTTGCATCAACCTGGGTTCACTCGTTGTTCAGCCTGCTCATAACCACTTGCTGAGCTTCCTGAGGGATCCTTCCTGGAAGCCATAGGCAAACATATTATATACTAACCCATAATCAGTTAAAAGGACAACAAAGCAAATTAAGTCTCCAATTCCTTGCTCTTTACTCTATTCATTTAACTCAAATTAATCTCCCCAAACAAGCCAGTCATTTATCCCAAACTTTGACAAGACTGGTTTTCCAAATCAAAGTCCAGTCGCCCCAGAAGCCTAAACAGGGAGTGGCATATCCGAGGGGAGAGAACCACAGAAAAGCAGTGACAAGAGGCAATGCCAGGCTTTTGAAACCACTCTCAGAGAAGTCACAGTCACACTGGAGCAGAGGACCGGGAGACAGATCACGAGAAGCAGAGAACAGCAGCACCAGTGTTCTTAACACTGGCTCCAAAGTGGTTCCAGCTGGCTTTAGATTCCAGCATCGCCGGTTAAGTGACCTGCAGAAATGCACTCAACTCACAAGCTTCAGCATCATTTATAAAATGGGAACAAACACCTTCCAGGGTTTTTGAGAAGATTGAATGTGATACTCCATGAAATATGTCTACCATGTGTTGCCATGCAATACAAGTATGATAAACACACGTGAGAAAATGAGTCTGGGGTTCGTATGTTTGGAAGATTTGTAAACTGTTTCACGTTTATAGTGGCTGCAATTATTTTCCTTCATTCTCTACCACTTTTGGATTTTCAGAGATACTGCTTTCAGGCCGTGGGACTCTCCCAAGTTCTTGGCCTGACATGGGAAGCCCACAGCTGTGACTGACTCCACTCTCACACCCTGCACTAGGCAGATTGGAAATGTGCACCCTAAGGTGGGGATTGAACTCAGTAACTCAGTGCCAGAACTCCGAGCATGCAATTGCAGAGCATGACAGAAAGAGCCTGAGCATGGGCCGGGTGCAGTGGCTCACACCTGTAATCCCAGCACTTTGGGAGGCCAAGGCAGGCGGATCATGAGGTCAGGAGTTCGAGACAAGCCTGGCCAACATAGTGAAACCCCATCTCTACTAAATATACAAAAATTAGCCAGGCATGGTGGTGCATGCCTGTCATCCCAGCTACTTGGGAGGCTAAGGCAGGAGAATTACTTGAACCAGGGAGGCGGCGGTTGCAGGGAGCCCACTGCAGTGCAGCCTGGGTGACAGAGCGAGACTCCATCTCTGGGGCGGGGGATGGGGGTGGGAGGGGGGCGGGGGGAGAAAGATCTCAGCACAACTGCACGGTGGGAGTAAAGAGGATGTTCCTCAGCCGTGGAGAAATGCAATGCATGCCACTATCCCCCAGTACAAAACACTGTCACACAAAATGAGGACATGCAGGCTCACAAAGGAGCATGGCTGGCGCACCCTCGGGTAAGGTACCACACCCTCACTCTCAGGGGAGGTGGAAGGAATCCTATGTGCACACTTACACCTGCTGCAACCATTAAGCCTCTGAGTCTCACATACTATGTAAAAAAACAAGGGCTGAAAGTAAACATGATTCAGAAGTGAATCAAGCTTCGTTGTAATTCATGGTCGTTGGTTATGGTAATAATGTTTCTGCATGGTATTTTACCTTCAAAAAATTTCTATTCGAGTAAAATTGACTGGGGAGATGAGATATTCCAGCTCATGTTTGTCTTGAGGTTACTTAGAGCCTCCCCAGCACCCACCTGACCTAGGGACTCTACAAAAGTCAAAGAAGTGGTGCTGGTGCATGAAACCAGGAATCTACGGCTACTTGGAGGAGAAGCACATAACTTTTTGCCCAAATCAGACTGTGGAATAATTAGGATCAATTAACATGCTTGTAGCTATAAGTAAAATAAAACTCAACTAAAATTACTTTTTAAATGCCCTACAGGTAGGGCATTCCAGGATTTCTTGATACAGTGGCTCAACCAGATCACTGAAGCCATGGGCGCTCTCTGCCTTTGTTCCTGAGATCTTTGGTGATGTTTCTTTCATGACTGTGTGTTACTAGAGCAGTTCCAGGAATCCCATGCAGGTATTAGAGCATTCAGTGCTGAAGACAAACTATTTTCTTTTTTCTTTTTTTTTTTTTTGGCAGAGTCTCGGTCTGTCACTAAGGCTGGAGTGTAGTGACTGGCACAATCTCGGCTCACTGCAACCTCCGCCTTTCAGGTTCAAGCGATTTTCCTGCCTCAGCCTCCCCAGTAGCTGGGTTTACAGGTGTCCGCCACCATGTTTGGCAAATTTTTTGTGTTTTTTTGTAGAGACGAGGTTTCACCGTGTTGGCCAGACTGGTCTCGAACTCCTGACTTCAGGTAATCCGCCTGTCTTGGCCACACAAATTGCTGGGATTACAGGCGTGAGCCACCATGCCCGGCCATGTCTTTTTAAAACAAAGCTTTTATTATGGAGGAAAATATCTCCAAACCCTTCCGACTAGATTTTGCCACATGTGCGTGAATGGAGGATGATACTTGAATTTATTGTGATTAAACTGACCCTGGATGAAGGAAGGGATTAACTTTAATGAATAAATTGGACAGTAAACATCCTTACAAAATCAAGTCTCTGTCAGCAAAGAAGGAGATCGGATCGAGTGGAAAGAGTGGAAATGGGAAGCAACAGAGAATGCTACACACACTTACTTAATGCTTTTTTTTTCTTTTTTTGTTTTTGAGACAGAGTCTTGCTCTATTGCCCAGACGGGAGTACAGTGGCATGTGGTGCCATCTCAGCTCACTACAACCTCTGCTTACCAGGTTCGAGTGATTCTCCTGCCTCAGCCTCTCGAGTAGCTGGGTGTATAGGCACTTGCCGCCACACCTGGCTAATTTTTTTGTATTTTTTGTAGAAACAAGGTTTGGCCATGTTGACCAGGCTGGTCTCGAATTCCTGACCTCAAGTGATCCACCTGCCTTGGCCTCCCAAAGTGCTGGGATTACAGGCGTGAGCCACCAAGCCCCATTTCTCATTAATGGGGTATCGGGGAGGATGGAGTGGGATTCTGTCTAAAAGATAAAAAAAGTTTTCTCCTAACATGAAATTGACAAGCATGAGTGTCTGAGTACCAGCAAAATAAATTTTAAGATTATTTATGCAATATCTGCATGGAATATTTTTCCCCAATACACCCTCTACAGATGATCACACTCAGTTTCCAATTCAATTGTGAATTGGAGAATAGGAGATTGGATAAAGCAGTTACCCAAAAGAGAAAAGCCTAAGTAATGACAATAGTGGTCATTGCCTACTTTACGGAAATGCGTGGGGAGGCAGACTAAGCTCAGTAGAAAAGGCATCAGGTAGATTGGACTGATTAAGGGAATTTTGTAGGCAGGCTGTGGCTTTCTAGATTTTTATACCTGCTGCCTTATCCTAGCCTATTCAACTCTGATATTCACTCTGGTCCAGGCACACTTACTCTGTTCCGGGCACACTTAAAATTGTCGTCTTCCCAATCCATGAATATCCCCTCCTATGAGACCACACACAAAAAGCCGCCGAATAACCTACAATCACCAGCCAAAAGACCACAAAAGGAGAAACCGAGCAAGACAGAAAACTTTTGGAGGCTAGTTTCCCTACTTGAAGACAAACCCCCACAGGAAAACCTGTGGCCCCACCTCGACCCACTCAGCAGGCCAGAGGGGAGAGCCTAGACTTCCACCCTGTCCTGGTGAGGCCGAGGTAGCCCTCCCCTGCTGGGGTGCTGTCAGGGTGAGAATCTGGGACTTTCACCTTCACCGGGCAATAACAAGCCTCCACGGTGTGGTGTCCATGGAGACAACCTGGGGAGCTTGAACTTTGACCTTCCTGCACCTTCCCTGCTGGGGTGCTGTTAAGGGATGCCAAGTGAGAAGACTTCCTGTGCTAATGAGGCCTGCCTCCCCATTTTCTGTCCTTGGAGTTCACAGGGGAGCAATGAAAAGGGGCCTCTTCCCCTCTGAGCAGGGTGGTGTCAGCAAAGGCAGAGTGCAGAAGCTGAATTTTACCCCAGCTCTGAGCTAGAGAGCACACCCTCCGCACACTGGGTGTCCACGGAGTCCACCTACGGGTCCTGGACTGGTGCCCCTACCAGGCACTACTGAGGCGGGGTCCTTATTTCCCACCCATACAGTCTCCTAGAAAGGAAAGTCTGTTGAAAGAGAAGATTGTAATTAGATCCAGAGTCTCATAGCACAATACCCAAAATATTTAGGATACAATAAAAAGTCACTTTTCACACCAAGAACCAGAAAAATCTCAACTTGAATGAGAAAAGAAATCATCAGAAACAAATGCTGAAATGATGCAAATGTGCTTCACTGAGAAATTATACACATGCTTTCTGAAGAACAGAAATCTCCATGCCCAGACGGTTTCACTGGAGAATTCTACCAAATGTTTACAAAGGAATTAGCACCAACTTTACACAGTCTCTTTCAGAAAACAGAAAAGAAGGGAACAATTTATTTTATAAAATTAGTAGTGCCCAGATACCAAAATCAGACAAAAACAATGCCAAAAAAAGGCAAACTATGAACAAACATTCTTTTTGAATGTGGATATAAAAATCCTAACGAAATATTAGTAAAGAGGATTCAGCAATTACATACATATAAAATTATCAAATTGTGTTTATTCTAGAAATAAAAGGATGATTCAATGCTAAAAGATAAATGAAAGTAATCCACCATATTGACAGGCTAAAGAGAAAAATATCACATCATCATAGCAATCAATGCAGATAATACATTTGACAAAACTTCATCCCCACTCACGATAAAAAGAAAAAAAATGCCTCTAAGAAAAATAGAAATAGAAGGGAACTTTCTCAACTTGATATAAGGTACCTACACAAAACCTACAGCTAACATTATACTTCATAGCAAACAACTGAATGTTTTCTTCCTAACATCAGGAATTCATATCTGCTCTCACCACTCCTATTCAACATATCACAGGGAATCCAGCACTGTAAGGGACTTTTTACTTTAAAATGTATACAAATAGGAAAGGAAGAAATAAAACTGTCTCTATTTGCAGATGACACAATGGTCTGCAAAGAAAATTCCAAAGGATATATGAAAAATCCTAGAACTAATATGTGAGTTCACACAGTGAAAGCTACAAGATCAACATACAAAACTCAACCATTTTGAGTTTTGAGTTGAATAGGTGGAAACTAAAATTTAAAATATAATATAGGGCGGGGCATGGTGGCTCACACCTGTAATCCCAGCACTTTGGGAGGCCAAGGCAGGTGGATCGCCTGAAGTCAGAGGTTCAAAACCAGCCTGTCCAATGTGGTGAAACCCCATCTCTACTGAAAATATAAAAATTAGCTGAGTTAACATGGTGAAACCTCGTCTCTACTAAAAATACAAAAAATTAGCTGGGCGTGGTGGTGGGCACCTGTAGTCCCAGCTACTTGGGAGGCTGAGGCAGAAGAATGGCGTGAACCCGGGAGGCAGAGCTTGCAGTGAGCCGAGATTGTGCCACTGCACTCCAGCCTGGGCGACAGAGCGAGACTCCGTCTGAAAAAAAAAAAAAAAAAAAAAATTGGATTTCTCATACACTGCTGGTGGAAATATAAAATGTTACAGCCCCTCTGGAAAATAGTTTGAAAAGCTCTTTGAATAAGTAACCATAGATCTATCAAATGATACAGCAATTACGGCCATAGACATTTGCCACAGACAAAATGTGGATGGTTGTCAAGGGCATGATGCTCAGTGAAAGACGCCAGTCTCAAAGGTATTATTGCTTTTAGAGCACATTCTTGAAATTACAAAGTGATAGAGATGCAGATCAGAGTAGTGATCGCCAGAGGTTAAGGATGGAGGGAAAATAGATGGACACAGCTATAAAGGAGTAGCATGGGAGAAATCTTGGTGGGGGTGAAAGAGTGCTATATCTTGATTGCAGTGCTGGTTACACTATCTACACACGTGATAAGACGGCATTGAGCTGAGCTGAACGTGCAGATGGTACAATGTCCATGTCCTTGATGTACTACAGTTTTACAGGGTCTAAACAATGGGGGAAACTAGATTAAGGGTACATGAGATTACCCTGCATAGTTTTTGCAACTTCCTGTGAATCTATGATTATTTCAAAATAGAACGTTTTTGAGGCTGTCTCGCAGGAGCCAACAGGGCCAATATTTCGATTCCACATCTTTGGGGCCCCATCCAGCGGGCTGTTTCAGGGGAAGATTCTGAGCCATTGAGGAGCAGCTCCAGGAAGTCTCCTGGGTCTAGAAAATGTTCTGTAGTGATTGCTGGTGGACTGGATATCATCAGTCCTCTGTTAACAGCGGTTCACAAGCTGAATTCCCTCAGAACAAGAGGTAGCACAGAAAGCAAATCTCATTTGGAGGTGAATGGGCAGCTTGCAGAGCCAGACCATTTGCACAAAGAAGGACATGCCACTGACACAGCCAGGATGATCTATTTAGTGTCTCTAATAAGAGCAGGAGGAGGCTGATAATGAAGAAGGCTCGTCATAAGTGTCATCTGTTAAACAAAAGGAGGCGGATATAACTTTCAGAATGTCGACAGATTAGAGGATTGTACTACTGCGCTAGTAGTGTTGTATATGTCCCTAGGTGGAATTCACAATGGAACCCTCTGGGAGATTTGAAAGAACAAATTTGCTTGCACACAGGAAAATGTAGCTTGGGCCCTTTGTATCAGGGACTTTTTCCCTTTAGGACCCTCCTGGTGGCCTGCTTAGGCTTTCAGTTCAGAATCCGAGGAATTCTTTGAACTGTCCAGCAGAGGGACCCCTGGCGTCGTTTGTAGATTTCTCTGTAGGTAACTACTCTAACCAGCTGTTCCTGGACCCCCCCCCACGTGTGGAAGGTGAGCTGAGGGGTGCTGCACCTTACTCTGAGGAACACTGAAGGCCTTGACATGCTTTAGGCGGGGAGAGGCATTATGAGGTGCGCACAGCTGTGTGGCGGCGGCACAGAGGCCACTGAGCAGCCAATGTGGAGATTTGATTCAGGGGCAGTGCTGGAGGCAGAGACCATGGAAAAGGAAACTGCCAAGTTCAGGCAGGATACCGTGTCCACAGGGATGGAGAGGAGAAAAACACTGACTGGACAAAGTGCGAAACTGGTAAGACCTGACAACCGATCAAATCAGGGAGAAAAAGATGCCCAGGTTTCCAGCCCGGGCAGCTAGGGGCAGGGGCGCAGGAATGATGTATCCTTTCGAGTATGAAGACCGTCGGTGTGAATTGCCGAGTTCTGGGGATGCCTGTAACTCTGAGGGCAAACCAATAATGTGGGCTACATGCCCAGTAAAATGGGTATTACTGCGGCCACAGGGCCCCGGCACCTGAATCTAGAAAGTGCTCCGTCAGTCACAGCCACAATCCTTAACTCTTGTTTGCTGACAAGTTTGATTCACTGGTGGTTTTCAAAAACCACCGGTCCTTTCCTCTGTTGCTCTCAGGAGTAATGTCTTTGAGTAAAATTATTCCAAAATTCAGATAATCTTCTTAAGACAAATATCCTAAAATATTAACTTGCTTATAGTTGAACACTCTACATAGGAGTACACTGAATTTCATCACTTTGAGAACTATTTTGCACTTTTTCTTCACTAGAAATAATATGTTTTGCTGGGATCATTTATGGCTTTGGCAAGAGTGTGCTAACACCTAGTTTTAAAATTTTCAGGCACAGATTGCACACATCTCTACAGCCCATAATAGTGGGTGCTGAGCCTTTCATTTTCTGTGTGTTGAAACAACTGCAAGTTGTTTTCTGAGGAAGGCTGTGTTTTTTTCAGCAGAAACTCGCTGTACTTCCTGATACTAGGTTTATATTGCGGAGGGGGGCATGTACACACCCTGATAAATCTCCCACATGTTCATAAACAGCTTTCTCTATGAAGAAGTCTTTGCCTTCTCTGCAGATTGTTCTCATTCAACATATTCCCAAATGAAGAATTTGTAGGTAAAATAGTAGTAATTTGTTAAAGCATTTTGAAGACAGAATTGGCTGCATTGATTTCCAGGCAAATTGTAATAACTTATACTTTCATTGGTTGTGTATAACGGTTCCAGTTTCATAACAATATCATTGATGTTGGACGTTGCATGAGGTTTTAGTTTAATCTATGCCAATTTAATAAATGAAAACTAGAATATAGATTTAATATCTCTATCTTTAAATATTAGTGAGGTGTAACACTTTCAACATTTACTTGCCATTTTTTTTTTCATGTGATATGTTTTGCCTATTACTAGGTTTGGGCTTTTTGCTCAATTTTATAGCAAAAAAGATTTGTACTACATTTTCTCATCTTAGCACTTTCAAATAAGTGGGATTTGAATTCGTTCCCACTGTTTTTTATCCCGTATTTTTCTATATTCCTGGTCTTTGTTTTCTGCTTTTCACTGTCCTTTTAGCTGCTCTTTCTTAAACTTTTCAGTTGAATAACTAGTTTACTCGTTGGTAATGAACAAATTTTTCACTGTTACAATTTGTATCTCATTACAATATAAACATATTCAGGTTTTCAGTCCTTGGCATTACTTAAAGAAGGCCATTAGATGTGTGTCACGTGTGAGAGTGAGGTTTGTAGCTGAGAAGTAAGCCTCTCTACCGTGGAGCAGAACCAGCCCCCCTTAAGTATGGCACCGAAGTCCCATGAAGCTACTTCCCAAATTTGGTTCCACAAAGAGCATCTTGCTCAGGCATTCCATGAGTTTATGGTCTGGAGAAAACTTTATAAGCAATCATAAATGAACTAAACACAAACAAGAAATACTAGACCAATATGCCACTTTACTGGGCCAGCTAAACCTACTTTGGGGACAGTTCTCAGCTGGGGCATTGCTGTCTCCTTCAACAGACATTTGCTGTTGTAAAAATAACTAAACATTGCTTATGGACACATGCGCAGGACTCTCTGACCCAAGGAGTTTGTAGGAAACTGCCTCCCAGTTTTTGGAGTACCTGACCACTTAGACAACTTGAGGAAGACCTCCTGCGGCCTGGCAGGTCCTGGGGCGGGGATCACCGTCCTGGAAGGCTCAGCTCTGCGGGTGCTAGGACTAGAGTCTGCATCTTGTGGGTTCCTCTCCTAGTCAGCTTCCTAAGGGGCAGCGCTGTAGGACCAAGGACAGAAATCGTCAAGTGAAGAGCAGATTGGACGTGAAAACAGATGCTACCGTGGCCTCTAAGAGAAAAGAAGGAATCTCTGGGCACATATACAGATAAAATCACGAGCGAAAGTGGTGAAGCAAGGAGTAGCTGCAATCCAAGTATATACATGGTGTGAAGAAGCTAAGCACCATGGGAGGGGCTGCTATTGCAGCAGCTGTGGTGGCACCTCTGATCTGCCACTAGGTGGCAAGAGAATTCCACCATGGCCACTAACCTCATCTGGGACTTCGGCTTCACCCTAGAAGCGGGATATGGGATTGGATTTCTTCCTTCTGATAAGACAGTGGCAAGCAGGGTTGATAGTCCCCCGTCCACAGGAAGAGGCTATGACCACAGGAACGTCCTTTTGGGTCCGCCAACCTGGTGTGTGCTTGAATATCCTTCCTCAAAACACTCAGGCCAGTTCATTCCCTCGTCCCTTTCCTGCCTAGACCAGGTTCATAGCCAAGGGCTGACCGCGGTTGTTCAGCAACTTCAGGCGTTGCCGGCTGACTTCCCCTACATGTAAGAATTGACCCTTTCCCCCAGGACCTTCCCCTAGAACTCTGTGTTGCTAGGAATCCCCCTGCCACGCCCTCCCCTAACCCCAACACTACTGCCGGCAATCTGCAGGGTTTCTAGTTCAATGAAGCCTGTTTTTTTTACTGTTCCCTGTTATAAGCCTGGATATCCTGCAGGGAGCACGTTTCCATCCCGGTAGCAGTGGGTTGATGAAACCCAAATTTGAACTGCTGGACACCCCCACACGGGACACATGATTGACAAATGCCCCTTTGGCCAATTTTTCCATGCAGCCGGACCACCTGGTTATTTGTGGTCCTGCAGGCAGATGGCCCTTCTTCCCCATATACCCTTAAGGACATTTCTGCTTCTAATAACAACGTTACTGGCTGGGCACTGACGTCTGTGCTTTAATTAATCTCCTGGAGGCTTATCTCTTCACCTACAAAATGGAGATAATAACGTCTCCTTTGAAAGAGTATTGTGAGAATTGAATGAGACCAGGTATACAACCCATTCCTGATTCAGCCTCACTGACTTGTGAAGTTTTGTTTTGGTTTAATGGAAATCTTACGTTTTACCACCCACTGAAATCACTGCATCCTTATAAAGATGAATGGAGTGCTCCCCGTGGAAAACAATTCCATCACCGTGGTTTTTTCTATGACTGAGAGTAGTCTTGGTATTCATGTCTATTCAGAGAATACGGCAAAACTTGGCTTCCACCATCTAGTGTAAAAATTAGAATAAAGACAAACGCTTCTGTTATGCTGAAAGTATATTTATATATATAGATATAGATATTTACTTCTCTGTAGACAGTTTTTACTGATGAGTCATTTGAACATTCAAAGAACAACCGATTACAATGCTACATGAACTATACCAGAATGAGATGGATAGCTTCTCAATTCATTTCACAAAGCCAGCACAAAGCTGATACCAAAACATAACAATTATAACACAAAACAGAGAACCACAGATCTCACTTAAAAATACAGATGCCAAAATACAGAACAGAACAGTAGCCGATTGAAACCAACACCACATGAAAAATGTACAAAGCTTTGGCAGATACAAAACCAAGTTGAAAATCCAAACTTGCACGTGTGGAACTGGAACACAAACACCAGAAACAAAAATGTCCCCCCACCCTGTCAGTGGCCTCTGGCCAGGGAAACACAGGAGCGAGATCTCTGCTACACCTATTAGCGGGGAGGGGGCCTGCTGGTGGGGCCGCGGGCACTGTCACTGTCACTGCTGTCAGGTTCATCCTCATCTGTGTCTTCCCACTCACACTCTGCCAGCGCTTCAAGGTAATGGAATGGCCAGCACCGTGGATCTTTCTTATGGAGCTTGGCCAAAAACCTCAGCACAAGCATCTTGCTCGTTTCCAGGAACGCTCGAGGGCCCCAGAGGAACTCATACTCTGCGGGCTCAGTGTAGGGGATTCGTCTGTGCTCTAGGTACTTCTGCCTGACAAACACTTCGGTGATGAGCTTCCTAGTATTTCCAAAGAGACCATTCGTCTCCCGGACATCCAACCCCAACCTGAACAGAAAATTAAAGATCAAATCCTCCCTGACACAATTGCCTTTCATAAAGATGAGGCTCAAGACCACCATCAGGAGGCCGAACTTGGGCCTGTCTAAATAGGATGCCACCAAATCCCCTGTAGGGTAGCCCAGCTTGTTGATGATAATGTAAGCGTGGTTTTGGGTATCAATTTCTTTCAATTGATAACCAAAGGCACACTCCAGCTTATTGTTGGCACGGTTGATGATATCTAAGCACTCATCTTTATACTCTCTGATGATGACTTTCACCATTTCCGAGCGCTGGACAGGCACCTTGGCTTGGTCCTTGACTAAGAGGAACTGCACCAATGCATTTGCTCTCTCATCCAAGGGAGACAAGGACTGCGCCTCCACCTTGGAATTATGCTGGGTGGCACTGGATCCCGGAGAGACACCTGCAACCTCAGACACAACCAAGGGCAGAGGGCTCCTTGGGCTTTCAGAGAGACCCAGAGCCCTGGAGGTGCTCGGGCCCTCCCAGGCACTCAGGGCCCAGGATGTGCTGGGCCCTTCCCAGCCACTCAGGATCCTGGAGGTGCTAGGGCCCTCCCAGCCACTCAGGCCACGGGGGGTGTTGGGGTGCTCCCAGTCACCCAAGACCTGGACAGGGCTTTGGACCTCCCAGTCACTCAGATTCAGATTCTCCCAGGGCCTTGGGCCCTGCCAGTCATGAAAGGCCAGCGTGTGGCCACGGCTGTCCTCTCGGGCTTCCAGATGCTTCTTCTTCCGGGTGGCCTTGCCGGAGCGGCGTGGCATCTCCACGGAGGTCTTGGAGGCCTCTTGAGTGGTGGCAGTTGCCTGGGGGGCAGCTGCTGTAGCCATCAGGAGGGTGGGCACTGCCTGGGATGCCTTTGAGGCATTCATGTTGGGCTGTGGGGCCCACGGAACTGCAGGCAGGGCCTCTGCACAGGCAAAGGGATCCTGCAGAGCATATGGCAGTGACTTTGGGGCCTCTGAGGCAGCAGAGGGGCCTTTAAAGGCATTCAGAGAGGCAGGCTGAAACTGGGAGGTAGCTGGGAAGACACTTGAGGAGGGAGCAAAGGTCTCCGGTGTGGCAGGCAAGTTTTTCCAGGTGCCTGGCAAGTGTGCTCGGGCAGCTGACACTGCCTTGGGAGCACAGAAGGTGGCAGCAAAGATCATGCGGTCTTTCGAAGGGGCCCTGCGCTCCTTTGAGGAGGTCCTGCGCTCTTTAGAGGAGCCCCTGCGGTCTATAGAAGAGGCCCTGGATTCTCCTGATGGAGTCATCAATGATTTAGCGGAGCCCAGGGGAAAATTTGCCGCTGCTAAGGGGGGTCCGGGCTGGGCCTGCAAGACCGCAGGCGGTGTCTGCCAGGAGGGCTGGAGCTGCAGTGTGGGCAGCTCGGCTTGCGGACCCGAGGTCTGGGGCGGCTGGGGGGGTAGCTGGATTTGCACAGCTTTTTGGCAGGGCGGGGCTCCCTGAAAGGGCTGCTCCAGCTGAACCATGGGGGGAGCCTGCCTCTGGGCCTCCTGGGCAGGCAAGGGCTGCCAGAAGTGGGTGGGGGCCTTCTGGGCCTGCCAGGCCAGAGCCTGTGTCTGCTGCACCTCCTGGAACTCCATTGACGTTGGTATCTCATGTGGCACTGGGGGCTGACCTTTGGGGGCCTGCCAGATGATGGATGGGCAGTGCACAGCCTGCGGGGCAGACAGTGGGGCAGACAGCGGGGCCGGCAGCACAGGCTGGGGCACCTGCGGGCCAGCGAGCGGCGCCGCGGGTACCTGCGTAGCAGGTGGGGCCGTAGGCACCTGCGGCGCCGCCTGCACCTGCGGGGCCGGCAGCCTAGCCTGCGGGGCCTGCCGCAGTGGAGGTGGGGGTGGCAGGGCCTGCCAGAGAGGTGGCTGGGTGGCCAGGACCTGTGGGGCAGGTCGGATGGGCGGCGGCGCCTGGCGGATCAGCGGCGGGGCCTGGCGGATCACAGGTGGGGCCTGGCGGAGCACAGGTGGAGCCTGGCGGATCACAGGTGGGGCCTGGCGGAGCACAGGTGGGGCCTGGCGGAGCACAGGTGGGGCCTGGCGGATGACCGGTGGGGCCTGACGGATCACCGGTGGCGCCTGGCGGATCACCGGTGGAGCCTGGCGGATCACCGGTGGGGCCTGGCGGATCACCGGTGGGGCCTGGCGCACTGGTGGTGGGCCAGGGCGGATGGGTGGTGGGCCAGGGCGGATGGGCGGGGGCCCCTGGCGCACAGGCGGCGGCACCTGCCAGGCAATGGCTGGTGCCTGCCAGGTGACCTGCGTGGTCTGCCAGGTCAAGGGAGTGGCCTGCCAGCCTTGCGGCGTGGCCTGCCATCCTGGCGAGGTCGCCTGCCAGCCCGGGGGTGTGGCCAGCTGCGCTGGGGGTGCCTGCGGGCCCTGGGGAACCTGCGGAGGAGCCCTTATAACTTGAGACTGGATTTGCAGGATCACAGGCTGAGCCTGCGGGGCCCAAGAAGCCATCGGCTGTGCAGGTGGGGCCATCGGCTGTGCAGGTGGGGCCGCTGGCTGTGCCATCGGTGCTCCTGAAGCTGGAGGCTGGGTCATTGGAGCTCTCGCACCTGGAGGATGAATCATCAGGACTCCTGGACCTGGAGGCTTGGCCATCGGTGCTCCTGAAGGCGGAGGCTGGGTCATCACGGCTGCAGGAGGCGGCTGGACCATCGGGGCTCCCGGAGCAGCAGGCTGGACCATCAGGACTCCCGGAGTCAGAGGCTGGGCCATCAGGACTCCCGGAGCTGGAGGCTGGGCCATCGGTGTCCCCGGAGGGGGAGGCTGGGCCATCGGTGTCCCCGGAGGGGGAGGATGAGCCATCGGTGTCCCCGGAGGGGGAGGATGAACCATCGGGGTCCCAGGAGGAGGAGGATGAACCATCGGGGTCCCAGGAGGAGGAGGATGGGCCATCGGGGTCCCAGGAGGAGCAGGATGGGCCATCGGGGTCCCCGGAGGGGGAGGATGGGCCATCGGGGTCCCCGGAGGGGGAGGGTGGGACATTGGGGTCCCCGGAGGAGGAGGATGGGCCATGGGAGCTCCGGGAGCTGAAGGATGCACCATCAGGACTCCCGGGGTCGGAGGCTGGGCCATCGGGGCTCCCGGAGGCGGAGGATGCACCATCAGGACCCCGGGAGTTGGAGGCTTACCCATCGGTCCCCCCAGCGGGGGAGCCGGGACTATCGGGCCCCCCAGGGCAGGAGGCTGGGTCATCGGAACCACCGGGGCGGGCAGCTGGCCCTGTGGGGCCTCCCAGGCAGGCTGAGGTGCCTGCCAAGCGGCCAATGAAGCCTGCAAGTCAATTGGAGGTGGATCCCAAGGGACTGGCGGAGCCCGGGAGGAAGCGGGCGGGGCCCGCATCAGAACCGTAGGGCGGCTATAGACAGGCGGCTTCGGGGCCTCCGCTGGAGGACTCGAGTCACCCAGATTCTTACTTAGCTGCGACATGTCCCTTTGCTGACAGCTGGTGGGTCTTTTCCTCGGACAGCTGCTGGGCCTTTTCCTCCAGAGAGAAGAGAATGCCTACGTGGCTGTTCGGAGGCTCCCTCCCTGCTGAATGCTGAATAGGAAGTGAGTGCTGCTCGCTCCGCAGCTTTCCGCAGTAAGGAGGAGGGGGGAAGGGGGCTCAAGCCCGCCCCTTCCCCGCCCCCGACCACCACAAGTGGATATTGCATAGGGGCGTCTACCGGAGTCCTGGCTGACACAAGATCCCTTCTCACTCTGTCCAGTCCCCAAATGCAGACCAGTCAGACTCCACATGGATGAGTTTTCACAGGGGAGTGACAGGAACCGATCCATGTTTTAGAAAAATCACGGTACTGCAGTGTGGAGTGGGAGCAGACCACTGGAAACATGGAAGGTATCCAAGACCGGGGGGAGATGGTGTGGTCTGGGCTAAGATGTGAGGCGGAGAATGAGAAAAGTGCATTTACATAAGAGAGTTTCAGGAGTTATAGCAGACAGATACCTGTATTATAACCGAATAAAGGAGTCAGAGACACGGAAAAGGCACACAAGTCCCTGTCTGGAGAAAGTGGAAAGTTGCAGGACGGTTCCTCTCTTAGGGTCCCAGGAGAGGCACACGGGAAGAGAGGCTGATGAGTATTGGCAGACACAGGGCATTTGCGGTGCTGTGGGACTGCCAAGGAGAGAGCCCTGTAGGCACTCCTGTATAATGTCTTGGGAGTCCTGCTTGGCTATTCCTCATAAAAATAGAGTTGTGGGAGGGAATGTGGTTGCACTAGATCTTGAAGAACACAGGCATGTTAGAGACACATGGAGAAAAGGGATAGCAGCAAGTAGGGAGAGAGAGGAAAAGAAGTCACGGAACTGAGACATGCCACAAATCAGCGGAAGACAGAGTTTTTCGTATGGGGAAAACTGCCTGTGGAATGGCTCGGATGCGGGAACAGAGTAGGTTTCTCAGTGTTTTTCAGTTGCAGAACAGGAAAGAAATTTTTAAAATGAAAACCAAATAATGCACCTGAAGATAACAAAATGGGTATATAAATAGATCAAAAATGGATACATTTGGACATATAGGAAAAACAGGCAAACAATAACAAAATTTCTGGGGAAACTACTTGTGACAAAAATCAGTTTAAGTATGAGACAAATCAAGTATTAACAGATAAAGCAGGCGACAATAGTATTATTGGACAATGCTATACAACTTTATGGTGAGAGGAAGTGATAATCTCAGTAGTTGAAAAGTTTTCTGGAAATATACAAACTACTAAATATCAGGGATATTTCGTTTAAATAGGCTGTTGGCAGCCTAGGGCAGGAGTCCAGAGTGACAAAATGTGCCACCAGGGGGCAGATGAGGATGATGAAGGGTACACCCCACTCCTCCCCAGGTACCCTTAGCCAGGGGTCCTCAAATTTGGTAATTTATGGATCCAAGGGAAGGTATGTACACACTCCTAATGTTATTATTGCCTTAAATAATAATAGAAGAATTTGGGGGTGAAGTTTCAGTGATTTTCTGGACATTTAAGGGATGCTGTTATTCCCAGGAAACTCTTTGCAAAACAGTCAGATTTTTAAGGGTGTTCGATGATACAGTAGCCCCCCAACTTATCTGTAGTGGATACATTGCAAAACTCTTGAAGCCCGAACCTGGAGACAGCACCAAACCTTATATATACCATCTATCCCTTTCATTCTCCTTCTTCACAATTTCACGGATAGTTTTGTTTCTGCCGTATAGCTTAGCAATCTCAGCATGCGAGTTTTTTCTTTCCTTATTAAGTCAAGAACTTTCACCTTTTTCCTTCAAGGAAGCACTTCATAGCTTCTGTTTGGCATACCTAAATTGCCAGGATCACTACTCTTGCATTTTGGGGCCATTATTAAGTGAAACAAGGGTTCCTTGAACACAAACACTGGAAAACCGATGGTGGATTTGATATCTGAAGCAGCTACGAAGTGGTTAATGAGTGGGTGGTGAATACGGTAGCACTCCTGTGCCTGCAGTTTCACATTGTGTGGATTCAGTTACCTGTAATCAACTGCAGTCTGAAAAATTAAATGGAAATTTCCAGAAATAAACAATTTATAAGCTTTAGATTGCATGCCATTCTGAGTAGTATTATGAAATTGTTCTCTTTTGTCCTGCCTGGGGCATGAATTATCTCTTTGTCTAGTGTATCCATGCTGTATACACTGTCTGCCTGTTATTCACTTAGTAGCTGTCTCGGCTGTCAGATGAAAACATCATAGTACATATAGGATTCAGTACTATTTCCAGTTTCAGGCCTCCACAGGGGGGCTCAGAATATATCCCCCAAGGATAAGGGTGGACTATTGGACATCGCTCCTGTGTACCCCGAGAGAAGGCCGTCTACCATAGCACACAAAAATCTTCTGCAGAATGGATACTACCATGTTTCATGGTTTTCCTTTCTCCCTTGAGTTAATGGCCCAGATCCACATAGGATTTCTCAGTTTCATGGGGGTTTGGAAACACTGTAGAGGGACCAACTCTAAATACCTAACGCTCACAATCTGCTATTCGCAACTCTTCTACATGGCCGTTACTGGCTGGGAATGGCTTTGGAAAAGTCAGTTTATTTTTTAGCCTAGGGCATTTCTATCCTCACTAAAGCACACATTTTTTCCACTCTAATTCAAATGTATAAACTACGCAGAGATTAAGTTCTCCCACTAACCGTTTCTTTTCCCGAATTATGACAGGTGTGACCTGCAGTCCACCATGCTGTTAGTCATCCCACACAATGAATGGCTTCCATTAGAATCTGGCTGTTCTCACTGATGTTGGAGGTCAGTGAATAGCACTGACACACAGTGTCAACTCCCACCAAGTCCATTCTATGAAAAGAGCTCCGATTTATGTCAACAGGCAACACCGAAGCCAGAAAGAAAAGATTAGGTATTATGCAAAGGAAAAAAAAGATGTGTAGGACTAGTTAGAAATGGAAGATTAATAACTTCTACACCAGCACCATTGCCACTCCTTGGAA
This sequence comes from Macaca mulatta, assembly GCF_049350105.2. Lineage (NCBI taxonomy): Eukaryota > Metazoa > Chordata > Mammalia > Primates > Cercopithecidae > Macaca > Macaca mulatta. The sequence goes on along the minus strand of NC_133412.1, from coordinate 6,301,192 downwards.
ATATTCTTTAACTGGCAGGGAAAAATTAGAGATTATGTATCCATTAATTCTATAGGAGCAAGTAAAGAGGGTAAACCAAATTTATTCTCCCTGGAAGAAACATCTGCTTATTTCAGAAAGTCAGTGCTCTCAGACCCAGGCTGTTCCTGGGGCTCTCCTTAGCTATTTACAAATTACTTGTGTGCAAAATGCACCTGAGGAAACAAGGGACACACGGGTCCTTTGTGAAAACTGACTGCTTTAATAACAGCAAAACATAATATTGCCCTGAGTCTAGTGAGGCATTAAACCGCAAGTCTTAGACAGGTCTTCCCAAATCACTCCTGTGAAATCTTCCAGCTTCCTGAAGCCCTCTTTCCCTTTCTGTGCATATGTTTTTCCTCCTCAACACCTTTGAACCAAGTGTTGTCAAAATTCCCTTTCCTCATTTTTATATGTGACAGCTTGAAAATTAAAGGTGAATAGAAAACAAAAGGGAAAAAGATACAAAACATCCAAGAAATGTTGGTCTTTGTTCCCCAATTAGAAAGGACTTTTAATGGCTTACATCAGTATATAACAGCAGTTTACCAAATGATTTTTAAAAATAGGGAAGGGAGAACAGGATATTGTGATGGGAGTAGGAAAATTGCAGAAGTAGGAGCAGATGGGAGCCTGTTTTGCTCACCTCGGTATCCCCAGCTCACACTGAGTGGTCACTAACGAGCTACAAAATGAAATGGTAAGATTAGCACCAGAGCTGCCTTTCAGTCTTCTGTAGCTGTTAGACTTTGTGTAAATATTCATAAGTAACAAAATCAGTTATGATTTTCATAAACTCTAAAATTACTTATTTATGAAATATATTTTATTAAGTATTCACTATATGCCCATCACTGTGCTATATATATAAGGCTACAGAGAAAAATCTGACGCAAGTCCTATCTATATCTATTGTTAGTCACATAGGGACATTAATCTAATCTATCGTTAGTCACATAGGGACATTACACAAATCTATTGTTGGTCACGTAGGGATATTAACATGGTTTTTTAGTACAATAAGGTGTTGTTGTTGCATTGTTTAAACCTCATATTGGTCACAGAGGATGAAAATAATCAAATACGTACTTCTGCTTGGAACATGGGGTGAGGGAAGCTGTGATGCTGATTGTAGCAGTGAAAAGAAAGAAAACAAACCTGAAGCTGTGAAAGATTCATGTGATCTGGATGGACAGTCTAAGCAGAAAAATTATTTAAAATGCATAGGAGATATCATAAGTACAAGGTTTGAATAAAAAGAATTAGAAGGATGAAAATAGTGTAACTACTAGTTATCGATGATTTGTTATTTGATAAAATACCATCCTCAGAGTATAATAGACTCTATTCATTGATTTCTCACAAAATCCATAAGTGTTTGGCTTGATTTTACATGTCAAGAATTTGAGGCTCAGAAGATCTAGCAATACATCGCAGAATTCAGATTTAAATCCTAGTCTATTTGTGGTGAAAACTGGCATTCTTTTTTTTTCCTTTTCACCACCCCTCTACCAGGCAGGGTCTTGCTGCCTCACCCAGACTGGAGTGCAGTGGTATGGTCATAGCTGACTGCAGTTTGAAACTCCTTGGCTAAAGCGATTCTCCTGCATCAGCCTCCTGAGTAGCTGAGACTGCAGACACCACACGCAAGTGATTTTTGCTTGTTTGTTTTTCATAGCAATGGGATCTCACTATTTTGCTCAGGCTGGCCTCAAACTCCTGGGGTTAAGTGATCCTCCCACCTTGGCCTCCCAAAGTGCTGGGACTGTAGGCATCAGCCACCGTGCCCAGCCCATCACTCTTACCATTACACCAGTGCTGCCAAAACCTTTTAAAATATGTTAGATATAATTAACATGCAATAAAATGCACAGATCTAAAGTATTGAATTTAACAAGCTTTGCCACTGAGTAATCAACACTCAAAACGATATGAATAATATTTTTATTATCAGAGACAATTTCTGAGCACCCTTTTCTAGTCAATTATTCTATCTCCAAAAGCATACACTTCCTTATTTCTCTCACCCTAGATTATTTTGCCTGTTTTTAAATTTCATAAAATGCAATCAGCATAGGAGGGAGAGAGAGAGAGAGAGACAGACAGACAGACAGAGAGAGGTCAATATTCCTTTGTTCAACATTTTTTAATGTAAATATTGGAAGTTTGCTATTTTTTATGCCGAGAAGTATTCCATTGTATTTAGAACTCCATAATTTATCTGTTACCTGTTGGCATGTGAGACATTTAAAATCTGATGCTATTATAAAAAAAGGCTGCCTTACGAATTATTTTACAAGCCTTTTTATAAACATATGCTTCCATTTATCTTGGGTAAATGCCTGGGAGTTGAATGTCTGCGTCGTAGGATAGATGGCTGTTTATAAGAAACTGTAACAGTTCTCTATAGTTGGATTAAACCATTTTACACTCTAACGTAAGAATTATGTTAGGAATTAAGAATGCATAAAAATTCCAGGTACTTGACAACCTTGCAAAATTTTGTAGTGTCAGTCTTTTTTGATTTCTGTTATTCTACTGGATGTGAAATGGTGATTGCAATTTTACACTCCAGTTAGCAAATATGAGGGTTCCAATGGAGCCACATCATTGCCAAAATTGATACAGTCAGTCAGCCATTTTTATTTTAGGCATTTCAGTAAATGAGAAATGGTATGTCATTCATTGTGAGTTTTGTCGGTGTCTTTTCTTTTTAATTAATGGATTATTTTTTAAAGCAGCTGTAGGTTTGCATAAAATATGAGATGAAAGTACAGAGACTTCTCATGTACTCCTTCTCCTCTCCCACCAGTTCTGTCCCCCTCCCCCAGCAACCCCCCTATTTTTAATGTCTTGCATTAGAGTGGTATATTTGTTACAGTCAATGAGCCAATATCATTAACCGAACTCCCTAGTTTACATTAGTATTCACTCTTTATGTATACATTTTATGGGTTTTGACAATTGTGTAATAGCAGACGTCTGTGTCCACCATTGCATTATTTTACAAAATAGTTTGACTGCCCTAAAAAACCTGTGCTTTCTCCCACCGAACCCCTGGCACATTTTGATCTTTTTACCTTCTCCATAGTTGTGCCTTTTCCAGATTATCATATGTAGTGAAAATTATAAAATGTGTAGCCTTCCAGATTGGCTTCTTTCACTTAACAATACACATTTAATATTCCTAATTTTGTGGCCTGATAACTCATGTTTTTCTTCTTATCTAATATACCTTATTTTGTAGAGCAGTTTTCAGTTCACAGCAGAATTAAGCCAAAACTACAGCAAATTTCCATACACCCCTTGATTCCCCCAGCACACACACGATCTGCCTCAATATCAAGATCCTCCAGCAAAATTGTATGCTTCTCCCAGCTGATGAACATCAAGTGACATGTCATTATCACCCGAAGTCTGTAGTTCACATTATGTTTCCTCTTGGTATTGTACATTCCGTGTTTTGACAAATTTCTAATGTAATACATCCACCATGATAGGATAACACGGGATAGTTTCCTAGCTCCCAAATCCTCCATGCTCTACTTATTCATCCCCTCCCCTCCCCTACAAATACCTGGCAACTACTGATTTTTGTGCTGTCTCCATAGTTCTACCTTTTCTGGAATGTAACCTAGTTGAACACATACAGTATGTATCCTTTTCAGACTGACTTCTTTCACTTAATAATATGCATTTTAGTTACTTCCAGATATTTTTATAGCTTAATAGCTCATTTTTTTCAATGATGAATAATGTTCCACTGTCTGGATGTACCAAAATTTATTTACCCATTCACCTAATGAAGGACATCCTGGTTGCTGCCAAGATTTGTCCATTATGAACAAACCTGTTATAAACATCCATGTGCAGGTTACCTTTTTTTTTTTTTTTTTTTTTTTTTTTGAGACCAAGTCTCGCTCCATCGCCCAGGCAGGAGTGCAGTGGCACGATCTCTGCTCACTGCAAGCTCCGCCTCCCAGGTTCAGGCCATTCTCCTGCCTCAGCCTCCCAAGTAGCTGGGACTACAGGCGCCCGCCACCACGCCTGGCTATTTTTTTTTTTTTTGTCTTTTTTTTAGAGACATGGTTTCACCCTGTTAGCCAGGATGGTCTCGATCTCCTGCACTCGTGATCTGCCTGCCTCAGCCTCCCAAAGTCCTGGGATTACAGGCGTGAACCACCATGCCCAGCCGCAGGTTACTAATTTCTTTTTGTCACTGAATAATCTTTTATTGTATATATGTGCCATAGTCTATTTATCTGTTTACCTCTTGGAGAACATTTTGGTTGCTTAAAAGTTTTAGCAATTATGGACAAAAAAGTATAAAAAATGTACAGATTCCTGTGTAGACAGAAGTTTTCAACCTACTTGGTTGAAAATACTAAGCAGCACAATTGCTTGCTTGTATTTTAAAAATATATTTAGTTTTACAAGAAGCTGACAAAACTGTCTTTGGAAATGACTGTGCCGTCTTGCATTCTCACCGGCAATGAACGAGACTTCCTGTTGCTGCATATTCTTGTCAGCATTTGGTGTTGTCAGCAGTTTGAATTTTAGCCATTCTCATTGGTGCATAGTGAGTGGTGTCTTGTTGCTTTAATTTGCAATTCCATTATGACACATGACATTGAGTGTGTGTCATATATATCTCTCTATATATCCTATATCATATATATCATATATCTTATATACCTATGTATCTATATATATCTTCTTTGGTGCAGTGTCTGTTCAGATCTTTACCTCACTTTATAATTGAGTTGTTATTTTATTGCTGATTTTGAAAAGAATTTTTATATATTTTGGGTACTAGTATTTTATCAGATACATATTTTCATTTGTGGTTTTCATATTTATCTTCATAATGGTTGGTTATGAGAACTTTTTAATGTACTTAAAGACCATTTGTATAACTTTTTTGAATATGTTATTCTGTTGCCAACTTTTTAATTGGTTGTCTTTTTGTTATTGATTTTAACAGAAATCACAGTATTCAGATTCTTTATTTCCTTAATGGATAGTTTGGATAAATTCTGCTTTTAAGGCTTTTTTCCCAATTTCATCAAAGTTTTCAAGTTTATTAACTAAAATGTGTCAATCTCCCTTTATTAATGATTAAAAATCATTAAATCACAAAGTGAACAATTTCCCTTTATTGAAGGGAGGATAGCACAATCTCCCTTTAATAGCTGTAAAATATGTGATATTGCCCCTTGTTCATTCCTGATATGAGTGATTATTTCTTCCATCTTCGTGTTTTCTTAACTTTTTTTTTTACTAGTATTACTAGGAGTTACCATGTTTTTTACTCTTTCCAGAGAATCAGCTGTTGACTTGCTTAATTTTCTCTGTTTGTTTTCTATTTCAGTTATTTCAGTTCTTTTTTTCTATTCTGTACATTTTTTGTTGTTGTTGTTGTTGTTGAGACAGTCTCACTCTGTCGCCTAGGCTGGAGTGCAGTGGCCCGATCTCGGCTCACCGCAAGCTCCGCCTCCCGAGTTCACGCCATTCTCCTGCCTCAGCCTCCTGAGTAGCTGGAGTAGCTGGGACTACAGGCACCTGCCACCACACCCGGCTAATTTTTTGTATTTTTAGTAAGACGGGATTTCACTGTGTCAGCCAGGATGGTCTCGATCTCCTGACCTCGTGATCTGCCTGCCTCGGCCTCCCAAAGTGTTGGGAATACAGATGTGAGCCACCTTGCGCCTGGCCTATTCTGTACATTTTTCTACTTTCTTTTTATTTTATTCCTGTTTTTCGCATTCTTAATGTATAAGCTTATGTCATTGATTTTAAGTATATTCTCTTCTGTGGTACAGATATTTAAAGCTATAAAGTTATCTTTCAGCCCTATCATAGCAGCATCTCACACATTTTGGGTTTCTTTTTTATAATTTATTTCTTTTTGATCTTTCTTTCTTTCTTCTTTCTTTCTTTCTTTCTTTCTTTCTTTCTTTCTTTCTTTCTTTCTTTCTTTCTTTCTTTCTTTCTTTCTTTCTTTCTTTCTTTCTTTCTTTTTTTGAAACGGAGTCTCTGTTGCCAGGTTGGAGTGCAGTGGCGCAATCTCAGCTCACTGCAACCTCTGCCTCCCAGGTTCAAGTGATTCTCCTGCCTCAGCCTCCTGAGTAGCTGGGACTATAGGCACCCACTGCCACCCTCAGCTAATTTTTGTATTTTTAGTAGAGACGGGGTTTCACTGTGTTGGCCAGATGGTCTCGATCTCTTGACCTCATGATCCACCCACCTCCGCCTCCCAAAGTGCTGGGATTACAGGCATGAGCCACCATGCCTGGCCAGTTATTTCAAAATATAATTTGTATTGTGATTTCTTCTTTGACTCATGGGCTGTTTTTAATTTTGTGGTTTAATTTCCAAACATTAGGATATTTTACACAAATTTTACTAATATTAATTATGAATATAATACTATTGTGATAAAAGAGTATGCCCGATTTGGCTTGAGTCATTTTTACATTACAACTTGGTTTAATGACCAGCATTGAGTCTATTTAAAATATTCTGTGAGCGCTTGAAAACAAATGCATTCTGCTGTTGTGAGCTAGAACGATGAATGTCGTTCAGGTCTAGCTAGTTGAACATACTGTTCATATCTTCAGTATGTTCACTGATTTTTTAAATCTGATCACTCAAAGAAGTATGTTAACATTTCCAAATATGGTTGTAGACTTGTCTATTTTCCCCCCTTAGTTTGGCAATTTAACTTAATATAGTGTTATATCTTTTATTAGGTCATACACATTACATATGTGATTATGTCTTTTTAGTGAATTAGTTCTTCATTCTCACAAAATATCTCCCTTAGTTCTGTTCATACTCCTTGTTTTGAAGTCTACTGTGTCTAATACTAGCAGAGCCACCCCAGCTTTCTTAAGCTTTGTAGTTATGTCCTCTGTTTATTTGCATCCTTTTAACTATCAACCTGCCCAAGTCTATATATATATATATGAAAGAAAGGGAGAGAAAGAAATTGTAAGGAATCGGCTCATGTGATTATGGAGGCTGGCAAGTCCCAAAATCTACAGCACGAGAGTCAGCAAGCTGGAGACTGAGGACAGCCACTGGTTTAGTTCCAGTATGTGCCCAAGAGCTAAGAACTTGGAAAGCTGAGGGTGTAGTTTAAGTCCAAAGGTTGGCAGGCTCACAACCAGAAAAAAATCAATGTGTCAGTTCAAATCCAAAGACAGGAAGAAACCTGATGTCTCAGTTAAAAGGACATTAGGCAGAAAGAATTCTCTCTTACTTGAGGAAGAATCAGCCTTCTTGTTGTATTCAAGCCTTCAACAGGTTAGATGAGGCCCGCCTACATCAATGAGGGTAATCTGTGTTACTCAGTCTACCAATTCGAATGTTAATTGCATCTGAAATATCACAGAAACACACAAAATCATATTTGACCAAATATCTGGACACTACATGGCCCAGTCAAATTCACACATAAATTTAATCATCACACTGAGGTTATCATTTTAAAATCTATTTTAGTAATGTCTTCCATTTTTCATGGAACATTTAATGTAATTACTGACAGGGTAGAGTATAAGTTGACTGTGTTGGTACTTCTTTTATCTGTATGCTATCATTTGTTTCACATTTATGGCTAATTAAATATTTTAGTATTCCATTTTATCTTCTGCATTGGCTTTTGGTTTATATCTTTTTTATTTTTTCAATGGTTACTCTACACGTTATATAATATGCATCTTTAATTTAGTACTGTCTACCTCAAAAATACTATCTACTTCATTAATAAGAGCTTTACAATGTATAATTCCAGTTAAACTTCTCACAACTGTTGTGTTCTCATTGTCATTTATTTTACATCTATATTTACTTTAAAACCCCACAATATGTAGCTATTCCTTTTACTTTAAATAGCCAGTTATCTTTTTAAAAAATTATATATATATACATATGAAGATATCTATGTATCTATGTGTCCATCTATGTATCTATCATCTGTCTATCTATATGAAGTTCTTGCTTTAAACAATATTTAACTGATATTTACACGCACAGAGAAAGTGCAACTTACTTTGCACAATTCTATGGTAGCTGAGATATTCTGAAAAGCAAAATACTGTTTTAATATGCATGAGTTGCAGTCAACACACTATTGTGCAAAATGAGGACTACCTGCATTATATGTATGTGTGTGTGTATGTGTGTGTGTTTAATTTTAATTACATAAATATTTGTATGTGATATATTATATGTAAAGCATATTATATCAAATATATTAAACTAATATAAACATAATTGTGTGTACATTGCATATACTTTTTCATTCAATGAAATTTATTGAGCACTTACTATATAACAAGTAGTCCTCTAGGTTCTGGAAATACATCACTGAAGCATACAGGCAAAAATCTCAGCCCTTCTAGAGCTCATATTCTAGTATGGGGAGAGAGACAATAAATATAGTAAGCACATTGTAGTACAAGCTATAAGGTAATAAAAGCTATGGAGACAAAGAAACAGGAAGTCATCGCAGAGAATATGACATTTTGCAAAGTCTTGAAGGAGAGGCAGGCTAGATGCAACATTAAGATTCATGAAGGGATATAGTTTAGCATATGGCAAAAAGTGGGTTGCCATATGGGAAAATCTGATTAAAGGCATTGGTGACTAGGAATCCATTACAGCTATCTCCAGGAGAAGCCTAGAGAACTGGAGATTCGCTGGGCAATGACTAGCACCTGGCTGCTTGATGAAAAGGGAACTCAAGTGGCAACATCCAAAGCAGAAATGAAGTAAGCAAAGTAGCCATCTTCATTAAGGCAATGGATTAAGAAATGACATATTGGGTCCCAGCACTCTGTTCACCTGGATGGTCTTGCACGGTGGATGCAGGGCAGTTGAGGATTATCTCTATATCCTACTCGCTAGTTTGGAGGAAGTGTCCCAGTATCCTATGGAGAAGTTTTGAATAATAGACAATTAGAAAGAAAGGCTTGTGAAGTTTCTGTACTCATACCTGGGTACTCAGTGGTTTTTTGGCAGTTTCTCGTTCATTCTTTAATTTCAGATGGGTGTAATGAAGAGAAGATTCAGCTCTTTTTCATATTGTGCTTTTAAGAAGAGAATTAGACTAAGCACATAACTTGTCTTCATACACGTATAATGCATATTAAATAATTGTAAATGCCTATGAGTGGCACGTTTTATTACAGACACACACATACACACACAGAAACACACATACATGCATTATGTACTTTCTGGTTCCCTTCATACCTTCTGCATATCCAGGCTTCCATCTGCTATCAGTTTCTTTTTTTCTTTTTTGAGAGGAAGTCTGGCTCTTTCACCCAGGCTGGAGTGCAGTGGCGCGATCTCGGCTCACTGCAAGCTCTGCCTCCCAGGTTCACACCATTCTCCTGACTCAGCCTCCCGAGCAGCTGGGACCACAGGCTCCCACCACCACGCCCGGCTAATTTTTTGTATTTTTAGTAGAGACAGGGTTTCACCATGTTAGATAGGATGGTCTCGATCTCCTGACCTCGTCATCCGCCCACCTCGGCCTCCCAAAGTGCTGGGATTACAGGTGTGAGCCACCACGCCTGGCCTATCAGTTTCTTTTAGCCTGAAAAACATTCCTTAGCATTTCTCATAGTGTAGACCAGCATGAAACAAATCCCCTCAGTCTTTGTCTGATGATGACTTTATTTCACTTTCATTTTGTAAATAAATTTTGTTGGATATAGAATTATAAACAGACAATTTTATTTTTCCTTAAACCAGACACATAGACCAATGGAACAGCATTAATAACACACAAATTAACCCACTCATTTAGAGCCAACTGATATTCAATAAAGGTACCAAAATATACAATGAGGAATGGGCAGTCTCTTCAATAAAGGTTGTTGGAAGAACTGGATATCCTTGTGCAAAAAAATGAAATTAGACCCTTATCATTCACCAAATACAAAAATTGACTCAATATGGATGAAATATTTAAATGTAAGACCTGAAAATATAAAACTACTAGAAGAAATCATAGCAGAAAAGCTCTATGACATTGATTTGGGCACTGATTTTTTGGATAAGCCTCAAAAGCACAAGCAACAAAAGCAAAAATAGATAAATGGGATTATATCAAACTAACAAGCTTCTGCACAGCAAAGGAGAGAATCCACAAAGTGAAGAGACAACCTACAGAATAGGATAAAATATCTGCAAATTATATATCTGACAGGAGGTTAATATCCAGAACTTATAAGAACCTCAAAGAGGCTGGTGTAGTGGCTCATGCTTGTAATCCCAGCATTTTGGGAGGCCAAGGTGGGCAGATCACTTGAGGCCAGGAGTTCAAGACCAGCCTGGCCAACATGGTGAAACCCCTTCTCTACCAAAAAATACAAAAATTATCCGGGCATGGTGGCACATAGCTATAATCCCAGCTACTTGTGAGGCTGAGGCAGCAGAATCACTTGAACCCGGGAGGCGGAGGTTGCAGTGAATTGAGATTGTAGCACTGCACTCCAGCCTGGGCAACAGAGCAAGACTCCTTCTTAAAAAAAAAACAAACAAACAAACCTCAAATAATTGAATAGCAAAAATCCCAATAATCAGGTTTAAAAACGGGCAAAATACAAACATAGACATTTCTCAAAAGAAGATATACGAATGGCCAAGAAGCATATGAAAAAGTACTTGGCATCACTAACCATCAGGGAAATGCAAATCAAAATTACAATGAAATATCTCACTGCAGTTTGAATGGCTATTATCAAAAAGACCATCCACCCCTGCAAAAACAAACAAACAAAAAACCAACAAATGTTGGCAAGGATGTGGAGCAAAGTAAATCATTATACGTTGATAGTGGGAATGTAAATTATTGTAGCTATAATGAAAATAGTATGAAGGTTTCTTAAAAAATTAAAAAATTGAACTGTCATATCATCTAGTAATCCCACTACTGAGCCTATGTTTAAAAATATAATCAAGATGTCAAGGTAACAGCTGCACTCCCATGTTTACTGCAGTGTATTCACAATAGCCAAGATATAGAATCAACCTAAGTGTGCATCAATGGATAAATGGAAAAATAAACTGTGTTTATATACACAACTGAATACTATTCATCCATAAAAAGAAGGAAGCCCTGTGATTTGCAACAAGACGGATGAATCTGGAGGAGACTGCGTTAAATGGGATAAGGCAGACACAGAAAGACAAATACTGTATGTTTTCACTCGTGGAATTTTAAAAAGTTGATCACATAGAAGTAGAGAGTAGAATGGTGATTATCAGAGGCTAGAGTGGCTAGAAGAAAGGGAGGGTTAGGGATATGTTGGTCAAAGGGTACGTATTTACAGTTAGATATGAGGAATAATTTCAAGAGATCTATTGTACAAAATAGTGTATATGATGATGATATATTGTCATATACACTATTGATATATTGTATATGACATGATATAGTGTATATTGTCATATACACTATTGATATATTGTTTTCTTGAAAAATGTTTAAGGGAGTGATATTAACTGTTCTCACAAAAATGATAACTACATGAGATAATGCACTTCTTTATTAGCTAGATTTAACTATTCCACAGTGTTATCTATGTATGTAGACATACACTGCAGAACAAAGCAGTATGCTGTGTAGGATAAATATATACAATTTTATCTGTCAATTTAAAAAGTAGAATAAATGTTAAAATGAACGAGATATTTTGTCATTGTCTCATCGCAATAAGACATCATTATTCTTTGTTTCACTGTATTGTAATGTTCTCTCCCACCCAGCTACTTTTAAGATTTTATCTTTGGTTTTCAGCAGTTGGACAATAATAAACAAAGGTGTAAATTTCTATGTATTTATCCTGACTGGGATTCACTGAGCATATTAGGTAGGTAGGATAATACATTTCATCATTTTTACAAAATGCATGGCCATTATCACTGCAAAGAACTCTTCTTGCTTATTTTCTCTCCTATTGTCCTGTACCTCCGATTACAAATGTGTTATGAATATATTTTTAAATTGCCTCATGGCTCTTCAATGCCTTCACTCTTTCTCTCTCTCTTCCTTTGTGCTTCAATTTGGATGCTTTTCACTCTGCCTTCACGCTCCCTGATTACCTCTCTTGCTGCTGTATTCAGTCTGCTATGAAGCGTATTGAATGAATTCGTCATTTTGATGTTGTATTTTTCTTTAATAACATTCCTGTTTGTCCTTTTTGTAGTTATCTTTTTGCTGTAATCCTCGTTTGCTCATGTATGTTGTCTACCTTTTGCACTAGATGCTTAAACATATTATCATAGTTCTTTTAAAGTTTTTCCTTGCCGATTCACACATTTAGATTACCTCTAAGACTTCTTTTACTGGTTGTTTCCTTGCTTGTTCATGCATCACATTTTTCTACCTCTTCCTATGTTTCTTAATATTTTTTTTATCAGGAGATAATGTGTATGAACAAATAGAAACTGAAGAAAGTGATATTTACTCCCAGAAAAAGTGCACTCTTTCTTCTATCAGACCAATAATACGTGGGACTGAAACAATCTAATACACGGTTGAGTTAGATATGACATTTTTTTGCAACTAAGATTCAGCTCCACACCGATAATTTCACATATTTTGAGGGTGAGAGGAAGACATTCCTTTAAGCAGAGCTTCAAATTTAAGACCAGTGAGACTTCAGATATTTCTGTATGCATTAGCCACAGCTGCTTGTTTTATGTTCTATGAATACAGGGAATCTCTCTGTCTCTGTCTTTTGCTGTCCTCTCCTCTCTCCTGCTTGTATTTTTTTTTCTTTAAACCCACTTGCCAGTTTTGTTGTTGTTGTTGTTGTTGTTGTTGTTCAATGGGGAGTTTTCTTTACTCTCCAACGCTATTTCTGGCTTTTCCTGTAGCCGTAGGATATTACTCTTCTTCTTAATTCTCTGCTTCTAGTCTTTGTCAGGCCATTGAACTCAAGGAAGATTTTGTGCACCTTGGGAGGATTGCTTCAGTTCTCTTTTTCTGCACATAATCCCTGTGGGCTGCCACCTTGCACTCAGGTAGCATCTGTGCACCCTAGAGGGTCTTTCTCAGCGTCCTGTATCATGGCAGCCTTCTCCTAGCCACTACCTTGCGTTGAGGAAACAGTCCATGACTCTTCACCTCCCCAGCCCTGCTCTCAGCCATTGGTGTGCTCCTCTTATGCAGTTAATGAAAGCCCTGAAGGAGTGATTTGGCAGGTGGATTTTGACTTCCTTCAGACTCCTTGTAATTCTAAACTGTCACGCTAAATAACACGCAGTCAATACGAATTAGTTAATAGTTTGGCCGTTTTCTCAATGCAGCCATCCATGGGGAGCAGATTCCTATTTCTGCATTATGCCCAGAGGGGATTAAAGTAGCAATGAGGCTCTTTGCTTCAAGAAAGCGCTTGTTGTTTCTGGAGTTTAATTCATTTATGTTTCTCTGTGTCTTCAGCTGTTTGATAATTTTATACTTTATCCATATTTCTCTTATGATTAGTGTGGAACTTTTAGCTTCCAGCCCAGAAGTCCTTTCCAAACCTTTTAGCCAAAGAATCCCCAAAAGGCGTAGAGGATTCATCATGGTGAAATCGAACTGGAGATACCACTGTAATGACCCCGCTTACCCCTGAAATTTCCTTGACAGCTGATGATTTGTATTAAAAGTTTACCCAAAATGGACACTCTACTTCAAAATATGACAGGGTCAAAGAAAAAAGGTTGCAGTGCCCTAACCTAAGAGTCATTAGGGCTCCATCTTCATTTTAGTGTAAAAAACACTTTTATTAACTCTACCACACTCTACTATCAGTCTGAGAACTACATATCTGTCCCCCAAGTTGTGAAACGCTTAGGGCAGCACAGAATGGGAAATGCGTGACAAAGAGCACTGTTGTTACAGCCAACACAGAAAATCACTAAGTCTATTGCGGGCTTGAGCCTACAAAGGAGAGAGGGAGCAATTGGAAAGATATTTGGATGAGCTGAAAGAAAGTTGCTGTCTTCAAGGAGATGTGGTGTGGTGGTGGAAGAGCTGTATTTTTACTTAATAAAATGCACAAATGCAGAGAGACTGTATCTAGGAACCACCTATGAACAGTAGAAGAACAAAGCATTGAAGCAGCTTCTGTCATTGTCTAGATTTCCTCATGAATGAGGACAGGGTGAGCTTGAGGACAATGAGGGTAGATTGGATTGTGCTGTTGGGAAGAGGAAGCAGATTTGACCAGGGTCTGGCAGATGCATTTCCCAATGAGTTAGGAGTACACAAATGTGCAGAAGTTTTGATCCTCAGTGGACAGATGAAGGAAAGAGATGTTGGACTCATGGGAGCTTGGGATGTGTCAAAAACAAGTCACAGGCAATCAAGGGGAGTTACATGATATGTTGAAAAGTTCTTTGTGGCTTCTTATCCCCACATTCTTTGGTTCTGTCATGAGCATCTCCTGAAAACTAAATTCCCATTCCAAGAGTTTCTGAAGAACCACGCATCTGATGGGAAGGGAGAAATGGAATCAGTCACAAGGTGGCAGAGTTCAGCCACACCCTTCACCAACAGCCTGGCGAGACCTCAATTTCTTCTTGAACCAGTGTGGAGGGTTTTGGGGTTGAAGTTCCTCTTGCTCTGCTGGGTATACTGAAAATGGAGAATCAGGATTGACACCAGATCTACTGAGCTCCCTCAAGGCTGGGCAGGGCTGACGTTCCAGCAGGGGTGCCCATGAGAATGCATCTTCCAAATACACCCAAGGAAATTTGCCTGGTGGAAGGTGAAGGGGATTGGACAGAGCAGTATCACCTGCACATTTGGTTCTGCCTGGATAAGAGACTATTGAATTCCTTAGTAAACAAACAAGTAATAAAACAAACATGGAATGGAAGCGGGTGGGTGTGTAAAGAGAGTTTCTGAATGAGCCATATCGGCTGGGGAGAAGGACGTGACCCTGGGCAGCTCTCTGCTACATTCCGTCTCCCTCAATCAATTCCATCCACATGGGTCTCCTTGCAGACCTTGGATCCAGTCCCAGCACCTGGACAATTGCAGAGGCAATGCCCTCTGTTCTAAATGCTTTACTCCTTCACCAAGAAATTCCCGTAGGTCACTCCCTCGTGTCTTTCAGGGCTCCGCCCAAGGGTCATCTCCTCAGAGAGGCCTTCCCTGACAACCCTGTTAATCTTAGTCCCTTATTCTACTCGAAGAGTTGTGACTTGAAGTTTTCTTGTACTTGGAAAATTTGCGTTACCTATCTTCTTCCACTAGGCTCTATGGTCCATGCTGGCAGGGACTTTGGATCCTTCATTCAGTGCTATAGCCCATGTTTCTAGGACAAATATTGGCACACATACATGTTCAGTCACTATTTTATTTATTAATTAATCAATGAATGCATGAAAGCACACACACAAAACCAACATGCTGAGAGTGGCTATTTTCTTCTCCTGCAAGTAGGTTCTCTTTACACCTTTCAGAATTTTATTTTACAGAATTTTCTAAATTCTATACAGTTTCTAGGTCCAGACCACCTCAGATGAAAAATCCCAGTGAGGTCATTAACAAGCTAGTGATCAAGAGGATATGAGTTAATATCTGTGTTTTTCAGTTCCCTCCTCTATAAAATGCTGGTAATAATAACAAGTACTTGTTGCTTATTGAAAGGATCATGTATTAAGTGTTTTGTAAGCATGAGCCATTGTGGCTCTTATCATTATTACTATGCTATCATATCATGAGGACAGTTATGATTTTACAGACTTACAGAAGTGCATCCTTTCTCTTTTTATGATATACCATTTATAATCTGCTTATAGTAAAATGTTGGATTTTAGTTTTCTCACATTATCAGGCAAATTGTGTATTCAAGAGGATGAGTGCCATACTTTTTCTTTAAAAATAATTATTAAAAAAATATAGTTCTGGCCAGGCGTCATGGCTCATGCCTGTAATCCCAGCCCTTTGGGAGGCCGAGACGGGCACGTCAGGAGGTCAGGAGGTGGAGACCATCCTGGTTAACACGGTGAAACTCCGTCTCTACCAAAAACACAGAAAATAAACTGGGTATGGTGGCGTGCACCTGTAGTCCCAGCTACTTGGGAGGCTGAGGCAGGAGAATCCCTTGAACCCTGGAGGCGGAGGTTGCAATGAGCTGGGATCAAGCCACTGCACTCCAGTATGGGTGACAGAGCAAGGCTCCATCTCAAAAAAAAAAAAAAAAAAAAAAAAGAAATATATAGTTCTATCTCTGGCACTACTATTAGCATTCGTTTATTTAAAATTTTCATTTTGGAATAATTTTAGACGTACATGGAAGTTGCAAAAATAGTATGGGGAGTTCCTATGTCTGTTTTATCCAGCTTCCCCCAGTGATGCTAATTTACATAAGCATAGTAAAAATAATCAAAACTATGAAATTAACATTGGTATACTACTAATAAATAAACTACAGACCTTATTCAGATTTTGCCAGTTTTGAAATGCACTCATTTCTGAAGGAGTGTATTTCTATGAAATATTACATGGATAGACTTGTATAACCATCAACATAGTCAGGATACAGAACTGTTCCCTCTTCACAAAGAAATTCTCTCTTACGCCTTTTCAGTCACAGCTGCCCACTAATCTTGGAAACCACTTATCTGCTATATTCAATGCTATAAATTTGTCATTTCTAGAATGTTATTAAATTGGTATTGTAGAGTATGCAACCCTTTGATATTTCTTTTGCTCTGAATACATATAAGGCCTTTCAGATACAGTCAAGTTGCTATGTGTAACAACATTTAGTTCCTTTCTGTTGCTGAGTAATATTCTGTTGATTATATGTACCACAGTTTATCTATTTGCATCCATTTGCATTTTGAAAAATATATGGCTTGTTTCTAATTGTAGGTCATTGCAACATAGTTTTGGTATGAACATATGCCTTTATTTCTGTAGAGTAAATACCCAAGAATAGAATAATCGGGTTACATTTAAGGATATGTATCACTTTGTAAGAAACTGCCAACCCATTTTGCAGAGTGGTATATGTATGATTGTACACTCCGCTGCACTATGTGAGACTTCCAGTTACTTCATATCCTCTCTTGGATATTGACTGTATATTTTCTTTCTTTTTCTTATTTTTATTTTTATTTTTTGAGACAGAGTCTTGCTTTGTCGCCCAGGCTGGAGTGCAGTGGCACGATCTTGGCTCGCTGCAAGCTCCACCTCCCAGGTTCATGCCATTCTCCTGCCTCAGCCTCCTGAGTAGCTGGGACTACAGGCGCCCGCCACCACGTCCGGCTAATTTTTTGTATTTTTAGTAGAGACTGGGTTTCACTGTGTTAGCCAGGATGGTCTTGAACTCCTGACTTTGTGATCCGCCCGCCTCAGCCTCCCAAAGTGCTGAGATCACAGGCGTGAGCCACCGCACCTGGTCCATAGTATATTTTCTTTTGTTATAATTTACAATATATTTTATTATATTTTACATTTCTGTGTATAGTGATACATTTTTGTGACATTAGTTTGCATTTTCCTAATGGCTAATGGTGTTGACCATCGTATTTTTTGTTTATGTGTTTCTTTGCCATCCATCTACTGGTTCAATCTTTGACTATTTTCTAATTGGATTATTTGTTTTCTTAATGTTGAGTTTAGAGAGTTGTTTATATATTCTGGATATACATCCTTCTGTGGACTTGAGGTTTGCAAATACATTCCCCAAGTTTGTGTCTTTTTATTCTCTTAACAGTATCTTCAAGAGAATAATAGCTTTTAATTTTGTTGAGGTCAAATTGATCAGGTTCTTTCTTTGCTGGATTATGGTTTTGGTGTGTAAGATCTCTTCATCTAACACCATTTTATGACAATTTCCCACCTGTGTTTTCTTTGAAAAGTTTTATAGTTTCACATTTTCCATTTAGAACTTTGAATTTATTTTTGTATAAGGTGTGGGGCTTATGTTGAAGATTTGGGGGTTTGCTGGTGCATGCCGATACCTAATTGCTCCAACATCATTTGCTGAAAGACTATCCTTCCATTGAATTACTTTTGCGCCTTTGTCAAAAATCAGTTGACTGTACTTGTGTGGTTCTAATTCTGAGTTATCTATTCTGCTCCAGTGATCTGTGTGTCTATTCCTCTGCCAAATACCACTGTCTCGATTGCTAAATTGTGCATTAAGCCTTAAAATTGGTACAGCACACTTTTAATTCACTTTTTTTTTTCTTTTCTTTTCTTTTTTTTTTTTTTTAAACGGAGTCTCACTCTGTCACCCAGGCTGGAGTGCGGTGGCGTCATCTCTGCTCACTGCAAGCTCCGCCTCCCGGGTTCACGCCATTCTCCTGCCTCAGCCTCCGGAGAAGCTGGGACTACAGGCGCCGCCACCACGCCCGGCTAGTTTTTTTTTTTTTTTTTTTTTTTTTTTTTTAAGTAGAGACGGGGTAATCGTGTTTGCCAGGATGATCTCAATCTCCTGCACTTGTGATCTGCCCGCCTTGGCCTCCCAACGTGCTGCGATTACAGGCGTGAGCCACCGCGCCCGGCCTTAATTCGCTTTTTTCAAGTTATTTTTTCTGTAGCTGTTCTAGTTCCTTTGCTTTTCAATATAAATTTTAGAATCAGCTTGTCTATATCTAAGGTGGCCAACTTTTTAGAGTCAACCCAGACAGAATAAATCATAATAATGTAACATATGATAATTATACACATTATTACTTTAGTATATCATATAAAATAGAGGTTTCTTTGAAAGTATTATTCTATATGATTTATTTTTATGTCACACGAACCGCATTTATTTATTTATTTATTTTAGAGACAGGGTCTCACTCTGTCACTAGGCTGGAGTACAGCAGCTCCATCATAGGCCACTGCAGCCTCAATCTCCCAAGCTTACATGATCTGCCCACCTCAGCCTCTGGAGTAGCTGGGACTACAAAGATGTGCCACCACACTTAGCTAATTTTAAAATTTTTTGTAGAGATGGGGTCTCACTATGTTGCCTAGGCTGGGCTTGAACCCCCAGCCTCAAGTGATCCTCCTGCCTCAGCCTCCTGACATTTTTTATACAAAACAAAAATAAGACCAATTAACAGTGCTAAGTAGTAGTAATTAATGATAGGCTTAATAAACAAGCAATATATGTGAAAAATATAACAATGTTTTATATTTCTTGTTATAGCAATTTATTTTAATTCCTTATTGCATACTTACATATTGTAGGCTATATTCAGTCATTCTTAAAATATGTAATCATGGCCAGGCGCGGTGGCTTATGCCTGTAATCCCAGCACTTTGGGAGGCCGAGGCGGGTGGATCACGAGGTCAGGAGATCGAGACCATCCTGGCTAACACAGTGAAATCCTGTCTGTACTAAAAATACAAAAAATTAGCCGGGCGTGGTGGCAGGCGCCTGTAGTCCCAGCTGCTCTGGAGGCTGTGGCAGGAGAACGGCATGAACCCGGGAGGCGGAGCTTGCAGTGAGCCGAGATAGGGCCACTGGCTCCAGCATGGGCAACAGAGCAAGACTCTGACTCAAAAACAACAACAACAACAACAACAACAAAATATATATATAACCATATGACTTTTAGGAGGAGAATGTAAATTAAAACTGACTATAGGATCTTCTAATATTTAATTTTAAAGTAAGAATGACGTGGTTATTTCTGTCCAGTGATACAGTGGAATATATATGCTTTTTCTTCTTCTGTTTCCTTTTTGGTAGTATTTCTCTATACTGCCTACAGCCTTCATGGTATCTTTCTTGTATTTTATGTGGTGATAAAATTGAGTACAGTCAAACATATCATTCACTTTGACTTGCTGCTCTGTACTCATCAAGTCCACGTTACATTGATTCCAGTGGTAAGTGTGATGTAAAAATATAGCTAACTATGTTCAGGAAAAGAGTGTTTGGACATAAGATATTTAGGATTTTACCTACCAGCAGCAGCAGAGTTTTATATTTGACTGAATTCATGTCCAGCTTTCAAAAAAATTCCACCCACTTTGTATTTAGAGGGTTGTTTTCGTAGACTGTTTGTTAATGAGATCATTTGCATCTAGAGATCCATCATATAGGCTGCTTACACGAACAAAGTCCATGATATATGAACATTCATAAGTGTATTGGATGCCATCATAAGTTAATCCTCTTTCTCGTGAAAATGTTTTCAAAGCACAGAGGTAATTTGCAGTTGTGAAATCAAATTTGTATTCTAAATAATTTACAATTTCTAAAAAGAAATTGAGAAAGTTCTGTTTAAAACTGGCCTGGCGTGGTGGTTCACGCCTGTAATCCCAGCACTTTGGGAGGCCACGGTAGGTGGATTGCTTGAGGTCAGGAGTTCAAGACCAGCCTGACCAACATGCTGAAACCCCATCTCTACTAAAAATGCAAAAATTAGCCAGGTGTGGTGCATGCCTGTAGTCCTAGATACTCAGGAGGCTGAGGCAGGAGGATGACTTGAAACCGGGAGGCAGAGGTTGCAGTGAGCCGAGATTGCACCACTGCACTCCAGCCTGGGTGACAGAGCACTATTCTATCTCAAAGAAAGTTCTATTTAACTTAGCTGATCTTTTCTGATGACCTTTTTTCGTGTTCTGAAATAGTATCATTTCCCTAAAACATGAGGGTTTTTTGTTCATCTTGTTTTTGCTATATTAGTTTTTGTTGCAACCAGAACACAACAACAAGTAACTCAAATGCAGCCAGTTTATCATTTTCTAGGCTCCATATGACCTCTTCAAAGATCACCAGCAGTTTTGGGAAAAAAGCACATACACTTCTGTTGCATTGTTCTCCCCTTCTCATTGTTCTTCCCTTCTCATTGTTCTCATCCTTAATGTGCTTTCAGATTAGAGAGCGTTCTTCTTTTTTCATACTCTGAAACCATGATTTTATGGCAGGCTAACATTTTGGTATCTTTTCTACGGCTGGACACAATGCAAGCTGTCTTGTGGGCACAGGGATAAGGATGCTATCTCCTTCCATTTCCATAAAGCCAGAGTTATGATTCTTGTTTCTGCATGTTTTTAGACAACTGAAAAGTAGTGAAAAACTTTAATTATGAAAGCCTTAAAAACACAAGTAAGCATGCCAGTCCCCTTTTTAGCAGTTCTATATTAACTGTGTGTGAGGCATTTAGTAGGTAATATCTTTTCTTAGATAAGAAGTTCATAGACTAAATGGAATTTGGCAAATTTACATTTGTGCTGTCTGCCAGATATGCATATAGATGAGCAAATTCTAGTTCGGATTTGGAAAAGATATTAATAATCTTTTGTTTCATGATTTTTGTGGTTTAATGAAAAGTTTCATAGAAACCAAGAAGATAATTTAAAGCTCCATTTTTCAAATAAAAATGTCTAAAAGGTGGGGTGCATTTGTTTTGGTTATTATTATTTGATGCATCACTTGCTATACTGTAGGGAGCATGATTGACGACAGTAAGACCTGTCAGAGTCAGCTCTACACTGTAAAGAACCAATGTATCTATTATCAAAATTTCTCATTTTGTTTGTTGAAAGGACATTTTCAATGCAACTTATAAGTTAACGTAAATCAATAAAATGATATAATGAGTGTGCTGGTTTGTGTGGTACACCAAAACAAATTCAATGTTTTAGTTT
This sequence comes from Macaca mulatta, assembly GCF_049350105.2. Classification (NCBI taxonomy): domain Eukaryota; kingdom Metazoa; phylum Chordata; class Mammalia; order Primates; family Cercopithecidae; genus Macaca; species Macaca mulatta. Next base: position 6,279,543 of record NC_133412.1, on the reverse strand, counting down.
TCCAGAATATCTGCTTCTAGTTACTCTGTACTTTCTCTCTGGGTAAATGGGTTGCTCCAGTGCAGGGCTATGATTCTCTGTCTTGAGCTAGGCATCTTTATTAATTGTAAACCTCATATCTCTTTTACGATGTGTCACTGAATGTTTGAATACTTTTAAAGGTAATGTAACTTTACTCATTTTCAAAGAGAAATCAATAAAATGATATAATGATGTGTGCTGGTTTGTTTGGTATACCAAAGCTAATTCAGTGGCTGCTATTTTCCACTGAGCATCAGTGTCTATTTAGGAGACCAAAAATCCAAAAAATAAGAGAAATAAAGAAAAGGAAAAGATAAAAGAAACTTTTGTTCCCTTTAGAATTATGTGCTTATATCATCCTTAAACGATAAAATTTAGTCTTCACACAGAGGGATGATAGTGAAAAGACACAAAAAGAAGACAGCCATCTGCACCATCTACAAGCCAAGGAAAGAGACCAGGAACAGATCATTTTCTCACTGCCCCCAGAAGGAACCAACCCACTGACACCTTGATCTGGGACTTCCAACCTCCATAACTGTGAGGAGATAGATTTTTGTTGCTTAAACCACCCAATCTATGGTACTTTGTTACCGCAGCCCTAGCAAAGTCACACAGACTTTGCCTCCTCTACCATACCCAATCCCACATTATTTTTCTGCGTATTGTGCAATGTGCTCTGTTTTGTTTACTCACCTTTGTAATCCAGTTGTCCGCGTCCTTCATGTACCATTAAAATAACACAATCATTTAGCCGTCTGGACCATGCTGCATTGGTATTGTCATGTTTGTGTTTTCACTATCTGAATTATGAAAAAATATGGTCACAAGGTTGATAAAGTTAAAAACTGAACTAGCACCAAATTGATTCAAAGTAGAACAGTTATCAAGTCAAATGCAGACAAACACTCATGATCATAACATGCTTCATTTACAGATTTAAGTCACAAGAGTTAAAGTGATTCATGATTTGCAGCTCACAGTAATTCACCGATCACTGTGAACTGCAAATCGTGGTTATCCACATCAGTGGTCAGGAAGAAAACAGCGACAGCAATTACAAAGAAACAGATAATATGTGTCGTCTCCATTTGGCAGTAAAATGCATACAGCCCTTGTTTGGGTGATGCCATATGGGTTTTCTAGTTTGTTCTCCAATCTTCTTTTCTCATAGCCAAAAAGTTGGGGTTTTTCACATCCCACAGAGGGGATTCCTAGAAAGTGGGACTTCCGGTGCCAAAATCAAGACAATTTGAGATAAACTGTTGGGATTTTGATAAAAATTGCATGAATCCTACAGACGTGTTTCATCTGTTTACCATGTTAAGTCTTCTGATCTATAAACATGATATTTCTCTCCATTTATTTAGGTGTTCATTGATTTTTAAATCGGTGCTTTATAAGCTTTACAAAATAGAGATTCTATACGTTTTGATGTATGTATTCATAAGTACTTTTGAGCTATTATAAATGGTACTGAGTTTTAAATGTTTAAATTTCTATTTCCAAGAGTTATTGCTGGTATATAGAAATATAATTGATTTTGGCCAGGCGCGGTGGCTCACGCCTGTAATCCCAGCACTTTGGGAGGCTGAGGTGGGCGTATCACGGGGTCAGGAAATCCAGACCATCCTGGCTAACACAGTGAAACTCTGTCTCTACTAAAAAAACAAAACAAAACAAAACAAAAACAAAATTAGAGCGAGAGAGAGAGAGGAAGAAAGGAAGGAAGGAAGGAAGGAAGGAAGGAAGGAAGGAAGGAAGGAAGGATTGATTTTGAATGTTGACCCTGTATCTTGTGACCTTGCTAAAGTCTCTTATTAATTCAGGTATGGTTTTTGGACGTTATTTGAGATTCTCTACATAGACAATTATGCCATCTGCAAATAGAAGTAGCTTTATTTCTTCATTTTCAACCTGTAAGCATTTTACTTCCTTTGCCTATCTTGTTGTACTGGCTAGGACTTTCGTCACCAAGTGGAAAAGGAGTGATAAGAGTGGACGGCATACTCCACCCTTCCCTCCAGTCTTAGAGGGAAGCATCCAGTCTTTGGACATTAAACACACTAAGCAATGTTAACTATAGTAGTAGTTGTTGTTCTTTTATAATGTGCTTTACCAGGTTGGTGATGCTCTTTTCTGTGCCTAGTTTGCTGAGAGCTTAATAAAAGCTCATAATAAACGAATGGGAGTTGAATTTTGTCAAATGCCTTTTCTGCATGCATTGATATGATCATGTGGTTTTTCTAAAGATTACAGATATGGTGAATATATTGAGACAGTCTTGCATTTGTGCAACAAATAAGAAATGTGGTGGTGGTACCTTGTTCATATCAGTAAATTAAATTTTCTAATATCTGCTGGAGTCTGCCATGATAGATTCTCCTGGGAAGACTTGCCCTACCTTCTCCATTCAATGGGACACATCTGGGACTGTCTTTCTCTCTCGTCACTTTCCTTCTCTGTCTTAAATTTTGACTTTCCCTGACACTCCTCTGGGAAAATAGAAGCACCATCAACTTCCTGCCACAGATACAACAGGTATACATCAATCAGTCATTTCATACTTCTGTCTCATTCCTATGGAAGATGCATTCCCATCCCTGTATAGTAACTCTATTTTATAATATAGATCTTACCATATCTGTAATACTGATATCTCTCCATCAACCATTGAATATATACATCATTTATATTCACATCCTGCTCCATACTTAATTCACTGAAGTTTGGTTTCTGTTGACATCTATCCCATCAAAATTGTTCTTCATGAAATGAAAATGATCTCTTTATGAGGAATTCCAGCAAACACTTCTTAGTTATTTTATTGCTTCATGTCTCAACTAAATTTAACAACTATCCAATCGCTCCTTTGGCATTTCTAAAACTACGTTCTCTAAATCTCACTTATTCCTAATCTCTTCCCACTGTTTCTTGATATTATTTGAGAGTTATCTTTCTGCTTTTCCGTGTAATATTTGTTCTCCTCAATGCTCCATCCTGCACCTCTTCCCTCTCGCTCTCCGAGGTTCCCAAATTCATATGCCTTTAGGAACAAAAAGTAACACAAGTACCCGAGGATAGCTGGTGTAAGTGTCTGAGATGAAGCAGAAGAGTGCCTGTTCTGCCTAAACTGCTCAGGAAAAGCACAGAATACCTTTGCAAATCCATCCCTTCCCATCCATAGGTTCATGAAATGTTAAACTGCATCTTTTCTTATGCATTTATCCCTAATCAAATGGACATCTCTGTTTAGATGCCTGGCATTTACGTTAAACTCAAAATATATAAAACTGAACTCATCATCCTCCCACATAAATCTGCTCTCTCTTTTCTCACAAACTCAGTAACTGATATGACACACAAAATTGTGCATGTCAGAAACCTGACCATAAACCTGATTCCTCCATTCTTATTTCTAGCATTTCATCAATCATCCATTTTTGTCAATGTAACCCCCAATTATTTCTCAATTTTTCAATTAATCTCCATCTTCATTATTCATTCCCTAGTTAAAGCTACCATTATCTGTCACCTGAGTGAAGCCTGAACACACGGCATGCCTCTGAACATCTCCTTTATTCCCTTCTCTTTTCAGCAAAGATCCTACTAAATGCAAATAAACCTCTCAAATACTTCTGATAATTCAACAGCGTTTGACACTATTGGCCACTTCCTCTGGCTTGAAATGCTGCTATTTTGATTCCCATCTCCATCACTCTCCTGGCTTACTTTCTATCTCTTAACCAGGTACTGTTTTTACTCTCCGTGGCAGCTTTTCCTTCAATACTACATGTGGGAATGTCTTAGTTTCCCAGAATATCTGCTTCTAGTTACTCTGCACTTTCTCTCTCTGGATAAATGGGTTGCTCCAGTGCAGGGCTATGATTCTCTGGCTTGAGCTAGGCATCTTTATTAATTGTGAACTTCATATTTCTTTCAGGATATGTCACTGAGTGTTTGTATAAACTCTTTACTGTTTTCACCCAAAACCTGTTCTTTACCTCCCTCCTCCATTTCATCAGATCACACTTACGGCCAGGTGCGGTGGCTCACGTCTATAATCCCAGCACTGCGGGAGGCCGAGGATCACTTGAGCCTAAGAGTTCGAGACCAGCCTGGCCAACATGGTGAGATTCCGCCTTTACAAAAAATACAAAAATTAGCCGGGTATAGTGGTGTGCTTCTATAGTCTCAACTACTTGGGAGGCTGAGATGGGATGATCACTTGAGCCTAAGAGGTCAAGGCTGCAATGAGCCGTGATTGTGCCAGTACACTCCAGCCTGGGCAACAGACCAAGACTCTATCTCAAAAAAAAAAAAAAAAAAGAAAAAAGAAAAAAGAAAAAAAAAAAGAGATCACACTGTTCACCGAGTGCTCAAGCCTGAAACCTGAAAGTCAGGATCTAATCTTCTATGTCCCTTACCTATCCATCCTCCATTCCTCAGTTGAGCCCCAAATATACCCTCCTTCATCATATCTACATCATCTTCATCTTTTAGCAGACTCTCAACTTTGATGCTTTCCCTTCTCAATTCATTCTGAATATACTAAGGAGGGCAATATTTTAAAAACATAATGTCAGTTAGATGCGTCTGCAAGTCCTTAGTGGTTTCCATTTACTCTTTAAATACAATCTGCCTGCTTACCATCGCCTCCAGGGCTGCCCCGATACCTTCCTCTCTCTCCTGGTTCTGAGCTTTTCCTTCCCCTCACAACCCCAGAAAGCACCACTATTATTAGTATGATTTCTTGAGCAAATAACAAAACTGGCTTCTAAATAACAAGCTGACTTTTTAAAAAATTATACGTTTTTCTGAGATAACTCGAAATGCCAAAGTGGTACAAAATTCAGAGCCAAAAGCCCTAATTCTATTCTCATGACCACTGCCATGAAATGAATGGAAGTTCTAATCTACAAGACCTGATTGCTCAGAACTGATTAAGTTCTCATATCTGATCTAAGCACTGCAGCCAGGAGATAGAATTACTCTGCTTGTCATAACCTGATCAGGGCCCACCCATGGTCAGTAATACCCTCAAATGAGTACCAGACACAGAATAGGAGATGAGAAAAGAATGTTTTGGAAGTTTTACAGGTTAGGGATGCTTTGAGCTGCACAAAGCAAGCAAAAAATGCACAAGACAATAGCTTAAAGAATGGGATTTTATTCTACATGCCAAAAACTATAGATACAAGTAGGTGGCTATTGGTATTTGTCCAGCAGTTTGTAGATGTCAGGCTCAGCCTCTCTGTGATTCGTTGGACTGTTTTTTTTTTTTTTTTTTTTTTTTTTGAGACGGAGTCTACCTCTGTCGCCTAGGCTGGAGTGCAATGGTGCGATCTCGGCTCACTGCAAGCTCTGCCTCCCGGGTTCACGCCATTCTCCTGCCTCAGCCTCCTGAGTAGCTGGGACCACAGGCGCCCGCCACTGCGCCCGGGTATTTTTAGTAGAGACGGAGTTTCACCGTGTTAGCCAGGATGGTCTCGATCTCCTGACCTCGTGATCCGCCCGCCTCGGCCTCCCAAAGTGCTGGGATTACAGGCGTGAGCCACCGCGCCCGGCCCATTTGACTGTTTTTATACTGTCATCATAGGAGCAGCAATAGCTCCTGACTTTCCTTATACATTCCTGGAAAGAGAAACAGGATGTAGGAAGGCAAAGTACGGATAAACTTCTCTGTACATCTCTTGACTGGAACACAGCTGAAAGACCAAGAAGTTAAATATTTCACTTGTGCGGCCTCAACTGTGGAGACAGACAAGAAAAGACAACAGGGTGTTGCATTTTGCTCAGCCCATTTATAATGCTATTTCTTGTGGTAAAGGCTACCAGAAAATCTAGTTAATTCACTCTGGGCCTTCATATATATGTATGTATATATATTATACACACATATGTGCATATTTGTGTATATATATTATACACACATATGTGCATATATATTATACACATATATGTGTATATACACCTGTAATTTACATACACATACATACATGTGTGTATATATGAGAAAATATATACACACTATATATACATACTATATATACATACTAGATATACATACTAGATATACATACTATATATATATATGTTCTTTCTGCCTGGATTTATCTTGATCTCCCCTTTGATCTTTGCTAACTCTCTTGTTATCCTTCAATTAATTATCAGCTTAAATTTCCCCTTTTCAGAAAATTATTTCTTGGGCTTCCTGCCCTAGTTTGTCTTCTCAACCATTCTCTATCAATTTAACCAAGTCATTTATTTAAATGAAACTTTTTTTGTAGAGATGAGAGGTCTTGCTATGTTGCCCAGGTTGGGCTTGAACTCCTAGCCTCAAACAATTCTTACATGTTGGCCTCCTAAAGTGTTAGGATTACAGGTGTGAGCCACTGTGCCTGGCCCATTTTTTTCATGTATCTTATCCAATCATATAATTTGTATTTGAAGTTTCGTTTGTACCTTTTTGTTGTGCTCTATCAATGCAAAGTTTATAAATAGGCCAAGCGTGGTGGCTCACGCCTGTAATCCCAGCACTTTGGTAGGCCCAGGCGGGCGGATCACGAGGTCAGGAGATCGAGACCATCCTGGCTAACACGGTGAAACCCTATCTCTACTAAAAATACAAAAAATTTAGCTGGGCATGGTGGTGGGCACCTGTGGTCCCAGCTACTCAGGAGACTGAGGCAGGAGAATGGCATGAACCCAGGAGGCAGAGCTTGCAGTGAGCCAAAATGGCACCACTGCATTCCAGCCTGGGTAACAGAGTGAGACTCCCTCTCAAAAAAAAAAAAAAAAGGTTTATAAATAAACTACTTGAGGCCAAGAGCCATCTTGTTTAATTCACCAAATTGTACCAGTCCCTAGCACAAGTCAGCCATATCGTTGAAGTTCAAGAAATCTCTATTGAATAAATACATAAACAAAATAATTTATACAGCAAACAGGAATCTGTAAGATTTTTTAGTATAAAGTTGGTGGGCTAATAGAACAGACATGAAACTGTTTAGATATGGGAAAATATGTAATATAGTTAAGAGCTCCAAACCCTGAGTAGCTGAACCAAAGAATAATTGGACAAATAAAGAGATAAGGAGGGATGTTTTAGACCCCTCAAAGCAGACAACAACAGCAGCAATAAAAAAACAAAGGTGTCTGTTCAAAAGAAGGCTATGCTTCAGCATGGCTTCTTCTAAATCTGTTAGCCTTTCATGCGATTCATATCAGCCCTCTTCTTTGTCACATCTTTGAGGAAATTGACTGTGTCTTCAGCCAGCATGCGTTTTTTTTTTTTTTTTTTTTTTTTTTTTTTTTTTTTTTTACCTAGCCTCTAGTCAATTCTGAAATTTATTTCCCTTCTCCTTTTTACTCTATTTATTTTGAGAAACTCGTTGTGCAGCCCCATATGCTTGTGTGTGTGGTCACACAGCAGAGCCCAAGACACAAAGAGAGCCTCCTCCCGACTTCACCCCTCCGCACACCGCTTTCACGTTGTTAATTGCTTCTCATCCTATTGAATCAATTTATGCCTCACCTCTCTAGGGCAGTCTGAGTCGTGTGCACCTGTTTGTGCCTCTTTAGGCCCCACACTTCTCCTAGGATGGCACTCACTGCACTGAAGTGTAATTATTTTTATTCACCTGCTTCTTTCAATTCAGTGAATGCTCAGCAAGCACAGGACAATGTCTATTCTGTTCACTCTTGCATCCCTACCTCCTAGCCCTGCATCTGCAGCATATTAGGCACTCAGTACGCACTCTGAATGAATGCATAAAATAGCGTGTAGTAATTTATACAACTATAGCAGGGTCCAAGGATGCCAATTTCAATTCACTCTTGCTAGTACAGGATATTCATTTTTATTATATATTTGATCAATTCATATAGACAAAGTATCTTTACTTAATTAGTGAGATTGTATTTGTTTTTCATTTTGTGTTTACTATTAAGGCACTGACCTCTCTGTGTCCTTGGCCCATTTATCTAGTAATAAGTTGTTTCTTTTTTGCTTTTTTAAAAAATATATACTTTATAGGACAAATGTGCACAACGTGCAGGTTTGTTACATAGGCATACATGTGCAATGTTGGTTTGCTGCACCTATCAACTCATCATTTACATTAGGTATTTCTCCTAATGCTATCCCGCCCCTACCCCCACCCGCCACAGGCCTCAGTGTGTGATGTTCCCCACCCTGTGTCCATGTGTTCTTGTTCTTCAACTCCCACCTGTGAGTGAGAACATGCGGTGTTTGGTTTTCTGTCCTTGTGATAGTTTGCTTAGAATGATGGCTTCTGGCCAGGTGCGGTGGCTCACGCCTGTAAACCCAGCAATTTGGGAGGCTGAGGCGGGCAGATCACGAGGTCAGGAGATCGAGACCATCCTGGCTAACACGGTGAAACCCCGTCTCTACTAAAAATACAAAAAACTAGCCAGGCATGGTGGCTGGCACCTGTTGTCCCAGCTACTCAGGAGGCTGAGGCAGGAGAATGGCGTGAACCTGGGAGGCGGAGCTTGCAATGAGCCGAGACTGTGCCACTGCACTCCAGCCTGGGCGAGAGAATGAGACTCTGCCAAAAAAAAAAAAAAGTAAAGCAGAGGTAATGTAGATAGGTATAAATTAGCTAAAGAAAAAAAAAAGAAGGCAGAAAAACAATGGAGGCAAAAACTTGTTTCAAAAATCATTGCTACAAACACTCTAACAAAATAATCCAGTACCTAGTAGTTTTTCTAAAAAAAAAAGTGATCCACTCATCTCGGCCTCCCAAAGTGGTGAGATTACAGACATGAGCCACTGCGCGCCTATCCTACATTACCTCTACTTTATTATTATTATTATTATTATTATTATTATTATTATTTTTATTTTTATTTTTTGAGATGGAGTCGTCCTCCATCTCATTTATTTTTTGAGATGGGGTTGTCTCGCTCTGTCGTCCAGGCTGGAGTGCAGTGGTGCGATCTCGGCTCACTGCAAGCTCCACCTCCTGGGCTCACACCATTCTCCTGCCTCAGCCTCCCGAGTAGCTGGGACTACAGGTTCCAGCCACCACGCCTGGCTAATTTTTTTGTATTTTTAGTAGAGACGGGGTTTCACCGTGTTAGCCAGGATGGTCTCATCTCCTGACCTCATGATCCACCTGCCTCGGCCTCTCAAAGTGCTGGGTTTACAGGCGTGAACCACCGCGCCCTTTATATTGGCTAATTGTTGTCGGCCACATATGGTTTTGTTTTCTCATGTGGATGGGTAGGTCTTTTCGAATATTTTGAGTTACTTCACTTATATAACAAATATTTATCAAATGCATCCATTATGGCCCATCCTTACATCAAGTATCAAGGAAACAATGAACAGGATACAGACAACTCTAACCCTTAAGTATGTAACAATCCAGGAGGAGAGAAATAAAAGGCACATAATTATAACCAGTATGTGTATTTTGAGTGCATTGAGAACATGGCTGTGCTTAGAGGTTAGGGAGAGCGTTCTCCCAGTAAGTAGTGTTCATGAGTTGGTCAGGTAAGACTCAAGTTGGAGAAGGACCTAAAAGGGTTTTCAAGCACAGGAAATATTTAACTGCATAAGAATTTCACTTAAAACATTTCTATTTAATAATGATACTGCTTACAGTTATTTATTTCCTCTCAGGACAGCTTATACTAGGTGTCTTTATATTTTATATTAAATTTGCAAAGATCCCTTTTCCCTTCATGTCTTTCATAAAATGAAATTAACAAATTGAAATATGTTTGCAGGTGTTTGTGAAGAAATGAGGTTCTAGCTGGCAGGTAGAAGTTCACATGTTATGGGGAGTTAGGAGAGCCTCTCCCACCCACAGCAGTCTGGGCTTCAGCACACTGTCATGTTGGACTGCAACACTGAGGACCTGCTGACCCCTTCCCCACTGACCCATCCCCGGACCTTGTAGGTGAATCTTTTGGTAAATGTTTGACCAACTCTCCAGTCTTTCCATGTAGAGCCCAGCATGAAAATCCAAGGGAGCTGCTGGGTGCTCCCTCCCCGTGCCCAAAGCTGCTATCTCTGCAGGATCAGGTGTCATGAAGTAAACTCATTTTACATCTGGAAGCCTCTTTCTCTAGGTCTGGCTGCCTCCTAGGCAGCATCGGGGAAGAGTCGCTCTGCCCCATGCCTTACTCCTTTCTCACATTCTGACATTCTGTTTCTCCTGTAAAGGCTAGGTCTTCTATGGCCTGGCTAGGGTGCTTGTGTGAATGAACTTGGGACAGCTTTGGAAAGGGTGGTTCTCCGTGCCTCTCACAGCAGAGAGGGAAAGTGGACACAAAACAAGGAGTTAAATGGGGATGTAAAGGGACTGTTTGCCTAGTGATTTCTGGGCTTGACTGCAAGAAGTCCACAGGGGTTACAGCTCCTGCAAGGCATCAATCCAGCAGTGAGGGGAGTATTAAGGCATTAGAGAAAATGACCAGCACTGTGTGTGGCAGGAACAACAGCCCATAGTCCTACTCCAGAAACGAAACATCCTGGATATCCCCACAATTTTAAATGATAAGGGGCAGATTTATTTTGATTCTGGAGAAACTTTTTGATGGGTTGTGGGGAGGTAAGATTTCTAAACAATCCTAACACTTTTGAAGAGGTGAGACGTTCACATTGGTTTTGTGTAAGAGGTGCCATCAAAGCCAGGTCACTCCTGCCTGGGTGATTGCAGAAATGTCCCCCTTTCCCCACAGAACCCCCTTGAAAGACTTCACCAGAAGCTTTTAAACTGGGATGGATTTCATCTCAGCACGAACAGGGGCTTCAGCATTTCCAGCACCCGCCCCCACCTGTTAAGTAATGCCAGTAAGTGTTGGGAATTCCAGCTCCCAATCCAAATTATAATTCCCTCACCCTAATAGGACTCCCAGTTTACTTCTTTGAGGTGTTATGTGACACGTGTCCTCTTCATTATTAGTCTTCCACAGAAAAGTTTCTGGCTTTGGCCAAATGGTCTTTCCCACTCTTTTGTAGTTTAAAGGACTTCTGTTCTTATTAAAGCCCCTTTTGTCCCCCTTACCCCTTGCAGGACTAAAAATTCACAATGAGATTTTCCTTCAGGCATTGCCCCTAAAGCCCACTTGCAGCCCATCCCATCCTCTGAGGATTACCTAGTGGCTCACCGCAACTCAAGGGCTGCGAGGCCCGAGACATCCTGATGGGCAACCCACCTCCCTCTCTTAGGTGTCTTGTGTGTTTGTCAGAGAAAGCACCTTCACCTCCAACCCTCAGGAAAGATTGTTTCCAATCCCAGCTTCACTGCTCAACAGGAATATCACTTTATTAGGTTAATTAATCTCTCCAAAAGTAAGTTTCTTAATTTGCAGAATCAGAATGATATTGCTTTCTCCAAAATATCCTAAGAATTAGAAAAATAAAATTCCTAGCCTTTTTGTATGTGTGGCCCATGAACCCATGTGAGTGTGGGCTCCCACATGAAATTTCAATATAAAGTTAAAAATAAATAACCTAAAAACCACAGGGTGTAGGGGAGTTGAAGGCAGGTGGGGACAAATGTGGACTCTGGATTCATTGTGAGTTCTAGTCCTAGCGCCTTCTCTTATTAACCTGTATGAGCTATGGAAAGTCCATTACCTACATTATTCCTGTGTTTCCTCCATGGTGCAGAGGCAGTTCTTGCCTGCCTGACAGGCCTGTTGTGAGGATTAGATAAAAGGAGAAAAATACACGTCAGGGCTCATGTACAATGTCTCACTCTTTAAGTGCCCACAAAGCATCTATTAATTTTGATAAAATGTAGAAACTTAAGGGAAGGAAATTATTTTTGGTTTTTATTCCCATAGGATGTGATTATGGACAATCTTACTGTTTTGTTTTTTATGCTTTTCTATATTTGTGCATGTTTTTGAAATAAACATGAGTTAAAGACAAAACTACAAACTTCACAAATTTAGGAGTAATCATGAGTAGCGATTTTTCCCACCCCATTAGGGGAAATAGTTATATCTGTGTATACTGTAAAACAGAGAATTGTCTCATTCCCAACCATACTGCTTTGTTAAAATGATAACGTACACTTCCAGAAATGATTGTATCACAAGAATCTTTAATGTTTACTTTAAAGTTGACTCACGGTGGGGTTGTATATGTGTTTAGTAAAGTGTGCCAAGTGCTCTCACATTGAGACCAGTCCAGTTCAAATTAGTTTACTCCACGAGGATGTTTTCAGTCCCCAGCAAGGTCATGAGGGCCTTGACATTTCTTGGTTAGGCCGGCTTTGCTGGTGAGTTTTTCCAAACTCTGCAGGAGCAGTCTACCCCAACACACATCTCAGTCCCATGTAAATTAATAAGATGGAAACGTTCTCAATGTACTTCATCAGTTTAGCACGTCTCTGATACAAAAATCCAAGAAAGGTACCACAAAAGCGAAAGCACCAACCAAGCTTACATATAAACAAACATGCATACATCCTAAATACTACACAATAGTACCCAAATGAACACAACATTGCATTAAAGGTATAAAAGCACTGTACTGAAAACGTAAAAGTTACACGTGAATACTGCACTGTAAATCCTGAACACTCTAATGACCCACCCCCACCCTTCCACAGCCCTGGTGAGGATCAGAAAGCATTCATCTGCCTCCAGACTTGGCTAGTCCTCGGAGACACTGCTGCGAGGGCAGTGGGCAGCGGGATTAGCCTCCCGCAGAGCTCTGGCCTCCTCCAGAGCCTCTCTGTATCGGGAGGGCCAGGCCTGGGGGTCTTTCTTAAAGACCCTGGCCAGGAACTCCATGATTTGCAGCTTGGTGATTTCGCGGCTGGCCCGGGAGCCCCAGAAGAACTCGTACTCGGGCGGCTCCACGTACGGGACGCGCTGGTACTTCAGGTAATTCTGCTGGACGAACTCCTCAGTGATGAGCTTCCGCACGTCCCCGAAGGTGGAGTGCTTCTTCCAGGGCCGCAGCCCCAGGATGCGGAGCACGTTCCAGACCGCGCTCTCTCTGGCGCCGCGGCCCTTCACGTAGATGAGGCTCAGGATCATGAGGAGGAGACCTGTCATGGGCATGCGGTTGCTCAGCGCCACCCTGTCCAGCTCCTCGGGCTCCAGCGCTTTGACCAGCGCAAACTCCATGGTGTGCAGGCTGGTTAGCCTCAGGTGCAGCCCGAACACCCGGGCGAGGATGAGGCTGGTGCGCCGGAGGATGCTCCTGCACCACTTCTTGTAGCTGCCGATGACATCTTTCACCATGTCTGGAAACCAGATGATCATCTTCTTCTGGTCCTTGACCAGCACGTACCACATGAGCTCGTGCGCCTTCTGCACCAGCTGCGCCGGGGCTGGCGGGGCCGGGCCGGGCTGGGCCGCGCTCGGGGCCTGGTGGGCGCGGCCCTCCTCCGCGGCCTGCTGCAGGGCCTTCGGGTCGTCCTCGTCGCTCGGGGCCTGGGGAGGCTGCGCGGCCTGCGGGGCGGCCGTCGGGCCTAAAGGAGGGCTCTGCGGCTCTGCCAGGGTCTCGGACGGAGGAACCCCCTCCGGAACCCCAGGGCTGCTGTGCACCTCGGAGCTGGGGGCCTCGGCTGCAAAGTTAGGGTCGCTTAGATCCTTACTTTGTTCTGACATATCTGCGCCGTCTGGCAAGGGCAGGGCCTCTGCGTCCAGGAGCTCTTCAAGCCTGCGCTCCCTCCGCGGATTCCTGGAGAGGAAGTGCGCGTTGCTGTGCGCGGCGCCTTCCGCAGCGGCGGGCAGGGCGGGGCGGCGGCGGGACGCGGCACTGCGCCTGCGCGACTGCGGCCTTGGCCAGCGGCTGGGGGCGGGCGGGGCAGCGCGGAGCCCCGACGGGGAGGGTCCCTGGCTAAGCTTCACCTGCGGAGAGAGCGATCCCGGGGTTTCCCGTTTGGGCTGAGGGGATCTAGGGCAGGAGAAGAGTGCGATGGATGCGTACTGGAGAAGGGGCCAGTTTAGGAGAAAGATGATAACTTAAGTTTTTGGGATGTTGGGGTCAAGTTTCTTGGGAAACGCTTACCTGATATATCCAGAATTAAGTTAAATATGAGCGTCCCAGAGAAAGGTCTGGGCGGCTGTGTAAACTTGAGCTTTATGCGAACGAGTGAGAGGAACAGTCGGGCTTGTCCAAGAAAATGTGTAAAGTGTATGTCTGAAGTTGGAATCCTGAGAAATTCCAATAAAAAAATGATTGACTCCCTCCCTACCAAATCAGAGGGGTTGTAAGAAAAGGAGAAATGCAGCGTGTCCTTAACGTAATTTCCTGTCAACCCATGTGAACTATGAACCTTTTAAGTAGGCAGCGGACTTAGAGCATCATTAATGCTTTAGTGGGCATAAATTTGAGTTTTACATTTCCTTTGGGTCACTTTGATTCCATTTTATTTTTTTCCATACTTAGTCCACAGCAGAAGGATTGCTATATCTTTTAGCACAAACTTGTATAATAATGTCTTTTTCCCTCTGCCCAGCACCCTTATTCTCCGATTCACCTTCTCCCAGGACCCTCTCTGAAGCTACTGAGTCCTCCACGTTGGAAGCCACACCCAAGTCCTTCCTGAGATTTAAAAAAAAACAACTAGGTCTCATAGGTAATATCTGGTAGTGTCTCTGAGATGACCCAAGGGTAGCAGGGGCAACATGGGTAACCCTGTTTTCTAAGTATAGAAGACAGATTCCCACTGGGCAAAGACAAAACTCGCTCCTACAGGGTCTCCCTGAAAAAAGGGTCATTGGTGGAGCCTCTGAAACCAAGGGCCTTGATGCTGCTTCAGCATCCTTGGTCTGGGCTGATGTGGTCCTTCAGCGCTTCCAGCGTTTCTTCTCATCAGTAGCTTCTTAAATATGTTGAGTCTAATTATTGCCACTCGAAGCCAAAAGCACATTTAAAAATTGTCTTAACATGTCTAGAGTCCTCGCTGTGAGTATGTATCTTTTCCCACTTGTCACTTTATTTTTCCTCAAGCAGGTTGATGTTGAAGGGTTTTCTGTGCTCTCTCTCTTTGGGTTTGCATGCACATAACACTTTTGGCAGAGCCATTCCCACACCAGTCCTTCCAACAGGCTCTTTAGCTTCCCACTTCACCAGGGTAATTCCTAGATATCAGTCTTAGTTGGAATTATTTCAACACTTTTCTCCTTCTCCTCTTCCTCCTCCACCTCGTCCTTCTTCTCTCCGTCTACTTCTCCTTCTCCTTCCTCTATTTATGGATATTTACCACTTTCTTGGGAGCATCTTACAGAAATATGCTAATTCATTGTTTTGTAATCCCAGCACTTTGGGAGGCCGAGACGGGCCGATCACAAGGTCAGGAGATCGAGACCATCCTGGCAAACACGGTGAAACCCCGTCTCTACTAAATAGTACAAAAAAACTAGCTGGGCGAGGTGGCGGGTGCCTGTAGTCCTAGCTACTCGGGAGGCTGAGGCAGGAGAATGGCATAAACCCGGGAGGCGGAGCTTGCAGTGAGCTGAGATCCGGCCACTGCACTCCAGCCTGGGCGACAGAGCGAGACTCCGTCTCAAAAAAAAAAAAAAAAAAAAAAAAAATGTCTCTTGAACAGACTTATTGCCCCCATGCTTCTTAAATATAATCCTCATTTATTGCATTTAAATCTCCATCAATATTCTTCTTTATTTTATTTGGGTATGTATTATTTTCTAACTATTTAAATAAAATATTTAGGCCAGGTGCGGTGGCTCACGCCTGTAATCCCAGGACTTTGGGAAAGCGAGGCGGGCAGATCGCCTGAAGTCAGGAGGTCGAGACCAGCCTGGACAACATGGCAAAACCCTGTCTCTACTAAAAATACAAAAATTAGCCGGGTGTGATGACAGATGCCCTTAATCCCAGCTACTTGGGAGGCTGAGGCAGGAGACTCACTTGAACCTGGGAGGTGGAATTTGCAGTCAGCTGAGAGCATGCCACTGCACTCCAGCCGGGGCAACAGAGCAAGACTGTCTCAAAAATTAAATACATAAAGAAAAAAATATTTAGTTCGTTTGACATTTTTTTAATAATAAAAGTGTTTGAACCTACTATTTAAATCTCAACTTAGCTTTGGCCGTAGGCTATGGTTTTTAACATTGTGATCTCATTCAAACTACATTCTCACATTTCACCCTCCGAGATGTAATGGATTCTTGAAACTAAAGTACAAGCTTTAGGGCATGACAACAATAAAAGGTGGCTCTGCTGAAGTGAGTGTCAGTGCTTTGGCCAGAGAGCTGCTTGGATTTCAGTTGCTGCCTGGGCAGGACTGGATAATGGAGCTTCTACCTGGACTTCGTTCTAGTGAAGTTGCCAGCATCAACAGACTGTGCAGAAAGGCTCTCCCGCGGCACACAACACACTGCGCTTCTGGCAGAAGGGTTGTCCAGTGCTGTACCTGGGCCTGTCGATGGAGACCACCCTGAGAGATTACACTCGGAAGGCTTAAAGCCTTGGGTGTGATGCATGAGTCTAAAACGAAGCACAGGCTAGATCTTGGAGCCCAACTGTACATCTACTAAAATGGTATCATCTTCCTCCTGAGGAATGAAGAGGTTCAATCCCCGCCCCCCCGCCAAAATCAAATTAATGGGAGTAGGAGTTTGGGTAGGTGGGGTAGTGGAACAAAATAAAGCCTGGGATAGCCTGTAAGTGGGGAAAGCAGGCATGCACATGTGCAATGAGATAGATGGGTCAGTAGCTTGATGGCTTCCTAATAAAGTATGTGCCCATGAGCCAGAGATTCTGACCTTCAGAGTAATAACAGAAAGGACCAAAGACACTGTGAGAAATGAGAGGAAGCTAGTACTTGGGAGGCATCCACAACTACCTTGACCCAAGGCTCAAGACCTGGGGCGGAGCTCTAATGCTGTCCTGAGGGTCATGGGATAAATACATCTTGCTGGGTGTCTCCAGGGGAACCCCTATTTGAGATGGGCAATAAGTCCTCTCAGGGCCAGCAGCTTAGCGGAAAAGTGTGAAGACTACAAAAATATATCTCAACTACTCATTAAATCAAAATTCTGTAAATAGAAGTTCTGTGAATAGATACAGAATATATATGGAGAAGCTGTAACTTAAAATATTCTGGAGCAGACAGTTTTGCTGGTGGGTTACTTCGAACTCTGTAATGTGGAACAGATTACACAGCTGTGGAATAGGCTGTTCTTGGCAGACCCAGGAACAGGAGGAGAGGCCAGTCCCAGCCTTGGTTTCCATAGTGAACAGAGAAAGGGGGGTTACCCCAGAGCCTCTAGTGGGCAGTGCGCATGCTCGCAGTGCAGGGACCCAGAGGCCCTGGATGAAATGTGAATCTTCTGGCTCTTCCCTGTCCACATACGCAGCAGCCTCCACCTTGGAGCCCCTAAACGGGCCCCAAATGCCTTTCAGGCCAAGGATCTTAAGCAGAGAATTCACTTTAATGTGTTCAGTAAATATTGAGCAATACCTGTCATGTGCCTGAAATATTTGCATTTCAGAAAAGTAGCTCAGTCTGAGGGAAAAACCCATTGCAGCTGGGCCCCTGTTTTTGTTAGAAAACATTAAGAAGTGAGGACAGGCAGTGCTGCTTTACAAACTTGGGAGGGACCGGCCCCTGGCCTCTCATCCCCAGCCTCCCTAGGGGGCCACTGCTCATGCTCATCCATTCGCGGTCCATCGCATTCCCTGAAATGGGAGACCTTTCAGTCCTGCCCAGCCCCAAGGAGCAGCTCTCTCAGATAGTTAAAGAGACTAGGGTGTCTTCTGAAAGGTCACCTGCGTACAGAGTAAGGTTAGAGTTTGGGTCAGCTGGACAAGCAGAGGCAGAGAGTCCTTAGGGGCCCCTTCCCAGGAATCCATGTGATGGGCGATGGCTTGCATTTCATCTTCATTCGTCAACTGTTTACCAACATTACATTACATGTCAGGCCTTGTGCCTGGGGATACAACGAGAAGAGACATGGTCTCTGTAATCTGTAGTGAGGCGAAGTGGTGGAGATAAAGAGCCTTAAAAGAGAAAGCAAATGCCTGATCAGATAATCATATGTCATGATGCATATCGTGAAGGAACAGCAATATTATCACCGAGAGGGGGACAGAGGGAGCTGAGGTTCAATAGAAAGGCCAGTGAAGATATAAGTAGCAATGGAAGGTGAGGGGAGACTGTGAGTAACGGGCACATCCAGGATTCTGTCTCCGGCAGCCAATCGAGCAGGACTGCAGCTAGGAAATGCAGGTGCTGTTTCCTGAAACCATGTGGAGAGAAGGACCAAAAGATTCTGGGAAGACTGAACGGTCATACCCAGCAGATATCTGGAGTGACACAACTCAGCAAAAACGCCTGTGCTGGAAAGAGAAGTTTGGAAGTTAAAGAAGATAAATCACATCACCCTGAGAGTGTCTAGAGCAGGGCTCTTTGATGATATGAGGATGGCGTAATGTTTCATTGTCTGAGAACATAGCACACACCACAGAGGCTGTCTCCCTTCACATGCACACATACATGCCCTCCAGACATGAGAAAACCAACAGGAAAGTGGAGAAAAGAGAAAAGACACCATCCCCACACACCACCAAAAGTCCTTTTATGGGCAGTGCAGTCCCCAGTTGAGAACCACAGAAAATAACAAGCAGAGAGGAGTGAGGAGAGACAGGCGTAGCAATAGGCCAAGGTGATTTAAGCCTCTTTCCAGACTCTCCTATGACCATCCCAGTTGGAGCTATTTCTGGTACATATTAAAATCACTTGCCTCATCTTAAACACTCTTCTCTAAGATAAACTCTATTCAAGTGGATGTTGGGTTCCAGTTTGTGCTGTATTACTCCTTTTACATGTCAGTGGATTTAATTTGGTAATATTTAGCTGAGGGTTTTTATTTATATGCTCACCAGAGATATTGGTCTATAGTTTTCTCTTTCTGCGATATCTGTATCTGGTTTTGACTTGAGAGCCTCATGAAAATACTGGTCCCTCCTTCTCTTCAGCTTTATGGAATAAATTGTGTAGAATTGTCTTTATTTCTTCTTCAAATGTTTGGTAGACATTTTCAGTGAAACCATCAGTGCCTGAATGATGGTTTCAGATGGTTTGTAACTATTTGTTTTAATTGTAAGCCTATTCAGATGATCTTTTCATAATGGATGGATTTTGGTATTTGTGGTCTTAGGGAGTTGGCTCATGTATTAGTCCATTCTCGAATTACTATAAAGAGCTACCTGAGACTGGGGAATTTCTAAAGAAAAGTGGTTTAATTGGATCATGGTTCTGCAAGCTGTACAGGAAACATGACTGAGGAGGCCTCAGGGAACTTATAATCATGGTGGAAGGCAAAGGGGAAGAAAGCACATCTTACATAACCAGAGCAGGAGGAGGAAAGCCAAGAAGAAGGTGCCACACACATCTGAACAGCCAGATCTCGTGAGAACTCACTCACTATCATGAGAACAGCAAGGGGGAAGTACCCCCCCAACCCAGGACCCAATCACCTCCCACCAAGCCCCTCCTGCAACATGGGGGATCACAATTCGACGTGAGATTTGGGCAGGAACACAAATGCAAACCGTGTCTGGCCATTTAATCTAATTTGTCAAATTTATGTGTGTCGTGATGTTTGCAGTTTTTCATGTTATCCTTTTAATGATAGATTTATCTACCAAGCAGCCTTGGGTTTCTTAACTATATTGGGAACACACACGTGCAAATACATACCACACACACACACACACACACAAACGCACACGCACCACCCATGCCATGGCTGTTCTTCCAGATAGCCCTGAGTCCTCAGGGTACACCATAGACTTCAGGGATCGCTGAGAACTCTCTTCGCCTTTTCAGATCTTTTAAAATATCTTTCTCCAGCCATTATCTAAAAGTTGAAGTTTCTAGTGGTCCTGTCTCACCTCTTCTGTTCCTGTCACCTTGTGTTCTGAGCAACACCATCTCCCAGAGCTTGAATTTTACATCTATACACAAATGAGTCCAAAATTCATTTCTCCAGACTAAGATGTCTCTTTTTTTTTTTTTTTTTGAGGCGGAGTCTCGCTCTGTCGCCCAGGCTGGAGTGCAGTGGCCGGATCTCGGCTCACTGCAAGCTCCGCCTCCCGGATTTACGCCATTCTCCTGCCTCAGCCTCCGGAGTAGCTGGGACTACAGGCGCCCGCCACCTCGCCCGGCTAGTTTTTTGTATTTTTTTTAGTAGAGACGGGGTTTCACCGTGTTAGCCAGGATGGTCTCGATCTCCTGACCTCGTGATCCGCCCATCTCGGCCTCCCAAAGTGATGGGATTACAGGCTTGAGCCACCGCGCCCGGCCAGATGTCTCTTTCATGTTCTATAACTGGATATCCAGCTGCCTAAAGGTCATCTTAACATTGTGCCTTTGAGGTTTTTTTTGTTTTTGTTTTTTTTTTTTTTGAGATGGAGTCTCGCTCTGTCGCCCAGGCTGGAGTGCAGTGGCCGGATCTCAGCTCACTGCAAGCTCCGCCTCCCGGGTTCACACCATTCTCCTGCCTCAGCCTCCCGAGTAGCTGGGACTACAGGCGCCCGCCACCACGCCCGGCTAGTTTTTTGTATTTTTTTAGTAGAGACGGGGTTTCACCATGTTAGCCAGGATGGTCTCGATCTCCTGACCTAGTGATCCGCCGGTCTCGGCCTCCCAAAGTGCTGGGATTATAGGCTTGAGCCACCGCGCCCGGCCAAGTTTTATTTTATTTTATTTTATTTTTTGAGACAGAGTCTCACTCTGGTTGCCCAGACTTTAGCGCAGTGGTGTAATCTCAGCTCACTGCAGCCTCAACTCCCCAGGCTCAGGTTATTTTCCCACCTCAGCCTCCTGAGTAGCAGGACTACAGGTGTGTGCCACCGCACTTGGCTAAATTTTCGTAATTTTAGAGATGGGTTTTTGCCATGTTTGCCAGGCTTGTCTTGAACTCCTGGGCCCAAGTAATCCACCTGTCTCAGACTCCTAAATTGCTGGGATTACAGGCATGAGCCACCATGCCCAGCCTGAGTTATAAATTCAACATTTTACTCTACTTCCTCAGTATCTGCCTGAAACCTTCTGCTGCCAGTGTGTTCCCTGCCTCACAGTACATGGCATAGCTGTCCACCCAGGGTCTCGAGGAAGAAAAAGGATGCCATTGATTCTCTTGTATCCTTCATATCTAGGTAATCACATAATTCTCACCTTCTATAAGCCATTCACTGCCATCCATGACTATATTCCACTCACTGTCATCCATGACTGTATTCCACTGCTCTTTCACCCTTGGTTCACCACTGAGGACATCCTCTGTGCCTTCTCACTAGTTTATTCACTTGCAGTTTATTTTGCACACTGAAAACAGTACGTTTTCTGAAATTAAAACATTTCTTCCTTATTTGTCTCCTAAGGCTGCCATAAAAAATCACCACAAATTGGGTGGCATAAAATAACAGAAGTTTATTCTCTTGTAGATTTGGCAGCTGGAAGTTTTAAATCAAGGTGTTGGTTTGGCCATGCTCCTACCAAAGGCTTTAAGGGATAATCTGTTCCTGCCCTTCCTGCCTTCTAGAGACTTTTGGCGTTCCTTGGCTGGTAGCAAAATAACTCCAATCTCTACCCATCTTCACAAATGGCATAGAGTACTGTGGGATTTCTAAGCAACCACAGGGTCTTTCACATTCAGAGTCAATGAGGCTGGCAAAGACTGCTAAATAAGGTCCAATTCTAGCGTTTCTCCTAACTTCCTGGTTACTGGTAGACCACAGTCATATTGATCCACAATAGGTTGGTCTCAAGAGGAAGGATGTTTGCTGTTTCAATATTGTTAAGTTCAGGTGGCTATATTCTGGAGTCTCATGAAAAATAGCCTCAAATCCCACTTATCCATTGAAAAGTCAGGAACGTGCATTTAGGTACCAGCTTTTGGAATATGGAAGGCTCTTAGGTTCATTAAGATGGGATCCCATCATTCCCAGTTGCATCAGACTTCTTAGTTGCTTCCACCTGCTCATGTTGTCAGAGGTTAATTTTTATAATTACATAAAATTATGTGAAATGATTTTTATAATCATGGCCTTATATGCCCCCCTGTTATTACTAATGTGTCAATTAGGGAAATAACTGAGCTCCATTCTGCTTTAGGTTTATTGTGTCACCTTCTACTTCGTTGAATTATGGTCCAACTGGGTGTGCCATAATTCAAATATTGCAGTAATTACACAATTTAGTGCAGATCCTACAAGCTGAAGTGTGTGACCCCCAACAAGCAACAAGATTGTTCTTCTTCTTCTTTTTTTTTTTTTTTTTTGGAGATGGAGACTTGCTCTGTCCCCCAGGTTGAAGTGCAGTGGCATGATGTCAGCTCACTGCAAGCTTCACCTCCCGGGTTCACGCCATTCTTCTGCCTCAGCCTCCCGAGTAGCTGGGACTACAGGTGCCTGCCACCATGCCCAGCTAACTTTTTGTATTTTTAGTAGAGATGGGGTTTCACCGTGTTAGCCAGGATGGTCTCGATCTCCTGACCACATGATCTGCCCACCTCGGCCTCCCAAAGTGCTGGGATTGCAGGCATGAGCCACCGTGCCTGGACCAAGATTGTTCTTCTGATGCCAGCTGTACTTCAGGGGTCCTCAGGACACCCACACTTCCGACTAACTACCTATATGGAGATTCCCGTGACCCTAGTAGATTTAATAATTTGCTATATTGACTAACAGAACTCACTAAAAGTGCTGTACTTATGATTATCACTTTCTTAGAAAAGATACATGTTGGGGAAGGGGTCTTGGAGGAACTGCAGAGATTTATGACCTCTCCATGTGGGATCAGGGCATGCCACTCCCCAGGAGCATCCATTTGTTCACAAAAACCAGGAAGCTCCACTGAGCTACATTGTTCAGAGTTTTTACTGGGGCTTCATATGTAGGCATGATTGCTTAAATCCTGGGCCATGTGACTGAACTCCACCACCAAGCCCCCTTACTTCTCAGAAGGTCAGGCAGCTGAAGTCCCAATGCTAATCATATATTTAGTCTTGTGACCAGCCCCCATTTTGAAGTTTTGTATTGATCCATTATGAGCCACCTTATTAGCATAACAAAGACACTCCTATCACTCAAGAAATTCCAAAAGTTATAAGCAAGGAACTTAGGACAAAGATCAGGTAAATTTTTTATTGTAACACAGGCTCTGATAAGATGACTTGAAATTATCCTCCCTGCTTCCTAGTACTCTAGCTTCCTCTATTTGATGCTTACTGTAGCCTCCTTTGGACAGAAGTTTCTACCCTCCAAGGAAAGTTGAGAAGTGCCAAGACCAGCTCAGTCATGGAGACCCTAACCCAGTAGCACTAGAGGAATTAAAGATATACACACAGAAATATACAGTGCAGAGTGAAAAAACCAGGGGGCTGACAACCTTCAGAGCTGAGAGCCCTGGACAGAGTTTGACCCACATATTTATTGACAGCAAGCAAGTGATAAGCATTGTTTCTATAGATTATAGATTAAGTATTCCTTACAGGAAACAAAGCGATGGGCCGAAACAAAGGGATGGGCTCTGGCTAGTTATCTGCAGCAGGAATATGTCCTTAAGTCACAGATCGCTCATGCTATTGTTTGTGGTTTAGGAACACCTTAAGCGGTTTCCAACCCTGGGTGGGCCAGGTGTTCTGGTAAACCTCACATTGCCCTCATTCCAATAAACCCACAACCTTCAGCGTGGGTGTCATAGCCATCACAAGCATGCCACAGTGCTGCAGAGATTTTGCTTATGGCCAGTTTTGGGACCAGTTTATGGCCATATTTGGGGGCCTGTTCCCAACATATTCCCCCTTTTTGTTTTTGCAACACGATAAAAGCAAAGGCGGCTTTATCACAGTGAGCTACTTCTTGCAGGAGTCGGGATCTGCATCTGCAGACTATACAAAGACAAACAACACAGACTAAAAGCACAATCATCATTGAAATCACAGGGCTTCCAAGTGTTGTTATCCATTTTAATGGGTTACTAGCTGCTAATCTGTCTGCAGCTCCTTCAAGCACTCCAGTTCCTGGTATTACAGTCAGGTGTGCCTGTGATGCTTTAAATATTTCTTCTTTTAATTTTGCAATATCCAAAGAGAAGTTTGTAGAGTGTCCTTCTAGATGATTTTTTATTATCTCCCAAATTTTGATCTTATTATGAGCCATTAATAGTTTCCACAAATCCTTATGTTTAGCTTCTAGAGTGGGCCATATCATTTGAGGTTGAGGTGCCACTATACTGCCATGTTTCCAGATAATAGGAACTCTTGCCGTATTTCTTACCATTTCTACCATCTGACCATTTTGTTTATACCAGCTGAACATAGTGTGGCCATGGCACGCAGACTGAGAGGTGCAATTCAAGCTAAACATCCCCTTAGGGGACCAATCAATAATGATTCCATAGGAATCATTGTGCAACAACTCTGTTTTGCGATGCAATCTTCCCAGACAAGCATGTTCATTATTTCTGGTCAGGACCAATTCTGTTTACAAATAGGTTTTTGAGGGTGGTATGCCTCAATTATAGGAGCAGATTTATTATGGTAAATACTGAGATCAGAAAGCATGTGTAAGTGTGTCATAGTGATTGCATCCAGGCACTATTGCCAGCCAAGATTGATAAATATGCCCAATAAGTATAATTGCTCTCTGTGTCAGCCCTTGTTGAAGGAATACTCATGGCAACGGTGATCACCGCTATCACAGCTAACCAGTAAATTACTCAGTGTGACTCGTTGTCCCACTTTCCTCAGGTTTTCTTCCACCATCTGTGACAGCTTCTTGATCTGTCCCCAGGTAGGTGGCTGTGTTCGACGGGTGTAGCTTGTCACAGTTGGGGTCCTCCTCAGGGTCAGTCTCAACATGGCTGCAACCGGGGAGTCCTCAGGATCCTCCTGGAATCTCTTCCTCGGCATCTCGCTTATGATAAGGTTTCAGGTGTTTTGATGGTATCCAAATCGGCTGCTGGTTTTGGCCTGGAGAAACACAAGCATAACCTCAACCCCAAGTTATTTTACCTATTTCCCACCTTTTTGTTGTTGGATCTCTCCACCAAACCAGTCGTTCTGCTTCTGTCTTTGCAGCTGGTTTCTGTAGATGCTGTTCAGCTGCTGATAACATCTGGCCTTTAGGCAGTCTCAAAAAATTTAAAGTCAATAATACTAGATTCAACTGTGTATACAAGGTGTCCCACAGTCCCTGTTTCCCCCCACTTTGCTTTTGCAACTGCTGTTTCAGGGAGAGATTCATTCGTTCCACTATGGCTTGTCCTTGAGAATTATATGGGATACCAGTAATGTGTTTAATATTCCATATAGAGAAAAATGTAGCTAGAGCTTTGCTAGTATAGCCTGGGGCATTATCTGTTTTAATAGAAGCTGGAATGCCCATCGCCGCAAGACACTGCAAAAGGTGACGTTTAACACAGGCAGAAGACTCTCGTGATTGGCATGTAGCCCAGACAAAGTGAGAAAAGGTGTCCACATATACATGTACCTAAGCTAGTCTCCCAAGTGAGGGAACATGTGTGACATCCATTTGCCAAAGAGAATTAGTTTCCAATCCTCGAGGATTAACTCCTCCCGTGAAAGATGAGGAATGCACCATTTGGCAAGTTGGGCATCGCTGGATAATAGCTTTAGCTTCTTTCTAGGTAATGCTGTATCTGCGTTTGAGACCAGAGGCATTAACACGGGTCAAACTATAAAAGTGTCTGGTATTAGATATTGCAGTAGCAACTAGGAGATTGGTCATTTGATTCCCTTCAGTTAAGGGTCCTGGAAGATGTATATGAGCCCTAATGTGAGTGATGTAAAAAGGGTGCATTCTACTCCTGACTGCTGTTTGCAACTGGGTAAATAAAGTCATCAGTTGCTCATCTGTGTGAATCATAACTGAACATTTTCAATTAACTGTGTGGAATGAACCACATATGAAGAATCAGAAACACATTGATAGGTATATTAAAAGCAGTCAATACCTCAATTACAGCTACAAGCTCTGCTTTTTGAGCTGAAGTACAGGGTGTCTGAATACATTTTGAGCTAGAATAAGAAGCTTTACCAGTACTAGACCCACCTGTAAAAACATTCTCAGCACCTTCAATTGGTTTAAATTTAGTTATTTTAGGGAGAATTCAGTTAGTTATTTTCAAAAATTGAAACAGTTTCATTTTAGGAAAATGATTATCTAGAATACCCACAAAGTTCAGCTAAATGGGTTTGCCAAGTAAGACTATTTATAAAAGTTTGCTCTATCTGTGTCTTCATGAGAGGGACAATAATTTTTCCAGGATTGTATCCACATAATTTAACAATCTGAGTTCTCCCATTTCCTATCATAGTAGCAATTTGATCTAAGTAAGGAGTTAGAGTCCGTGAATTAGCATGTGGAAGAAAAAGCTCCTCTACAAAGTCCTGCTCTTGGACAATAACACCAGTAGGTGAATGCTGAGTTGAAAAATTAGCAAATCTAGAGTCTTCTCTGGATCTATTCTATTTATTTGAGCCTTATGGACTTGCTTTTCAATCAGCTGTAACTCTCTCTCAGCCTCCTTTGTTAATTGCCGAGGGCTAGTGAGACTAGGATCTCCTCTAAGGATAGAAAATAGATTACTCATGGCATAGGTAGGAATGCCTAGAGCAGGTCATGTCCAATTAATGTCCCCTAGTAATTTTTGAAGGTCATTTAATGTGTTCAGTTGATCCCTATGTATGGTTACTTTCTGTAGCACAATGGTAGTGTCATTTACTAAGGTCCCCAAGTAGGAGTAAGGAGTAGTAGTCTGAATTTTGTCAGGAGTTACAATTAAACTGGCAGAAGAAATCGAATTTTGCAAGTGATTGGAGTAACTGTCTCCAGTCAGATGTTGGAGTAATATTTCTCAAGTGGGGGCAGCATAAAGTATATCATCCAAAAAATGAACAATGTAACACTGTGAAAATTTTTAGGAGTTTACATAAATCTGGCAAATTGTTGGACTGTTTAACATGCCTTGTGGCATACGCTTAGCAGGCTGCAGGTTGTTTACCGCAGGAATTGTAAATGCAAACTGTTCACAATCTAAGGGGATAGTAAAGAAATAGTCTTTTAAATCTATGACTATTAAAGGCCATTTTTTCAGAATTATAGCAGGAGAAGTCAATCCTGGCTGTCATGTCCCCATAGGTTGTATAACTGAATTAATGGCTCTCAAGTTTGTTAACATTCTCCATGTACCTGATTTTTTCTTAATTACGAAAACTGCAGAATTCCAAGGGGAAAATGTTGGAGCTATGTGTCCTTTTTCTAATTGTTCAGTAACTAAGTCCTCTAAAGCCTCCAGTTTCTCTTTACTTAGCGGCCATTGTTCTATCCAAATTGGCTTATCTGTTAACCATTTTAAAGGTATAGGTTCTGGAGGCTTAACAATGGCTGCCGTCAAAAATGATATCCTTAACCTTGGCGGGAACTTCGTCTTTCTGCTTGAAGCAGTTCCTTCAAACCTTGCAAATATTCTCCTAGTCCCATACCAGGCACACACTGCATTTCATACATCATATGTTGGCTTTCAGGGCTACATAATTGTTCCAGAATTATAACCTGTGCTCCCTATTTTTGTAACAAATCTCTCTCCATAAATTTATAGGTACAGAAGTTACAATTGGTTGAATAGTCCCAGGTTGTCCACTGGGCCCTTCACAATGCAAAATATAACTGTTTTGATACACTTCAGGGGCTTTACCAACTCCAACTCTGTTAAATTGAGTGTGTTGAATTGGCCATGTGGACGGCCAGTGCTGTAGAGAAATGATTGAAATGTCTGCTCTTGTATCTACCAAACCTTTAAATTTCTTTCCCTGAATAGTTATTTCACAGGTAGGACATTTATCAGTAATTTGATTTGCCCAATAAGTTGCTTTGCCTTGTTGATTTGTGCTTCCAAATCCTCCTGTTCATTTAATCTCACTTTCCCCATTTCCACATACAGCACAATCAGGAACTCTGCTATGCACTCTGCCTGGCTCTGCTTTCCGGAGAACAGAAGTAGATATAACAATTTGAATTTCCCCATTGTAATCTGAATCAATGACTCCTGTGTGTGCTTGTACTCCTTTTAAATTTAAACTAGATGGCTGGGTGCTGTGGCTCACACTTGTAATCCCAGCACTTTGGGAAGCTGAGGCAGGTGGATCACAAGTTCAGGAGATCGAGACCATCCTGGCGAACATGGTGAAACCCTGTCTCTATTAAAAATACAAAAAATTAGCCAGGCGTGGTGGCGGGTGCCTGTAGTCCCAGCTGCTGGGGAGTCTGAGGCAGGAGAATGGCATGAACCTGGGAGGCAGAGCTTGCAGTGAGCCAAGATCGCGCCACTGCACTCCAGCCTGGGTGACAGAGTGAGACTCCATCTCAAAACTAATAAATAAATAAATAGATAAATAAATAAATTCAAACTAGATATGCCTAGAAGTAATCCTATTGTCCCCGCTGGTAACATCTGACTGGAGACAGTTACATTCTTTAACAGTTCCGTTACAAAAGGAGAACCTAGTCCATATTGATTAATAGCTTGTTTAAATTCTTTAAGTATCTTAAAAGGAAAAGGCTCAAATATAGCTATAATATTTCCCTGGGGGGAAATCCTAACAGGATTTAGGGGGTGTATCCTGTGTGATATGGGGGGTGTATCCTAACAGGGAACTGCCAACCCTCTATAACACCTTCACGTCTAGCTTGCTGGATTCCTGCCTGAATAGAACTAAGAGCAGTCACTCAAGGTGCTGCTCAAACAGTCACTGGGGCAACTACTTTTCGCCCAGTGTCCTCCAGAAAAGAAAGATCTGGAGGGTCAGGCCACTCTTTTTCTTCAAAATAAGGAGGAGGTGCAGAAGGGTAGGGATGAACCTCTTCCTCCTTTGCCGCTTTAGCTTCAGCTGGAAAACAAACCTGCTCTGTTACCTCTTCTGTTACTTTGTTATACTTTCCTTCCCCCTCCTCATCAGTGTAAAAAGGTTCTAAGGTGGAAGGAACCAGAGCCCACACTTGTCCCATTGTTACCCTGATGCTTTCAAGCTCCCCTTCTTACTCACCACAGGGACTGCCCAAGAGTATTTGGGTGTCCTACAGCTTAGTTCCACCTTCTTCAACCATTGCTCCAGCGACCCTTCAACCTGGGTTCGATCCCCAGGTATGGGCACCCCTTGCCAAGACCAGCTTGGTCGTAGAGACCCTAACCCAGCGGTGCTAGAGGAATTAAAGACACACACACACACACACACACACACAGAAATACAGACTGCAGAGTGGGAAATCAGGGGGCTGAGAGCCTTCAGAGCTGAGAGCCCCAAGCAGACTTTGACCCACATATTTATTGACAGCAAGCCAGTGATAAGCGTTGTTTCTATAGATTATAGACTAACTAAAAGTATTCCTTAAGGGAAACAAAGGGATGGGCTCTGGCTAGTTATCTGCAGCAAGAACATGTCCTTAAGGCACAGATCGCTCATGCTATTGTTTGTGGTTTAGGAATGCCTTATGCGGTTTTCCACCCTGGGTGGGCCAGGTGTTCCTTGCCCTCATTCCGGTAAATCCACAACCTTCAGCGTGGGCGTCATGGCCATCATGAACGTGTCACAGTGCTGCAGAGATTTTGTTTATGGGCAGTTTGGGGGCCAGTTTATGGCCAGATTGGGGGGCCTATTCCCAACAGAGAAGAGACTTCAGTACTCATAGAACACAAGGGTCTAGAACCACACATCTCCCTTAGGAGCAGTGGACCCCTGTCCGTTCATTACAGGGCAGGGATAAACAGGCATAGATACTGTTTAATATATACTGTTGGAAACCTTGACTTTCCTGTATCTTACATTTTTCATCACTGACACTTCCCACAGGTGAAACTCCAGAGCTTATTTTTAACAGCTTTATTGAGGTGTAATTGATATATGATAAACTGTACAAATTTAATGTGTATAATTTGACAACTTTTGACATATAAATCCATGCAACCATTACCCCCATCAAGATAATGAACATATTCACCACCCCCACACATTTCCTCATGCCCCTCTGTAATTGCTCCCCCACCCACTCTCTCCTACTTTTTCAGTAACCAGGGATCTGCTCTCTGCCACAATTTAGTCTGCATTTTCTAGAATTTTATATAATGAAATCCTACTGTGCTTAATCTTTTTTATCTGGCTTCTTTTACTCAGCATAGTTATTTTAAGACTCTTTCATGTCATAGCATACACCAAGAGTTATTCATTTTATTGCTGAGCAGTATTTCATTGTAGAAATATACCACAGTTTGTTTGCTATTTTTCTATTGATAACGTTTTGATTGTTTCCACTTTGGAGCTATTACAAATAAAACTGCTAAGAACATTCATGTAAAATACTTTGTATGGAAAAATGCCTTTATTTCTCTCACTAGAAATCAAATGGCTGGATCATATGGTAGGTGAATTTTTAACTCTTAAAGAAAGTAAATTGGGAGGCCGAGGCGGGTGGATCACGAGGTCAGGAGATCGAGACTATCCTGGCTAACATGGTGAAACGCCGGCGTGGTGGCGGGCGCCTGTAGTCTCAGCTACTTGGGAGGCTGAGGAGGGAGAATGGCGTGAACCCGGGAGGTGGAGCTTGCAGTGAGCTGAGATCACGCCACTGCACTCCAGCCTGGGAGACACAGCGAGACTCCGTCTCAAAAAAAAAAAAAAAAAAAAAAAAAAAAAAAAGAAAGTAAAAAAATTTTTTTTCTCAAAGTTATTGTAACATTTAAATCCAAGTAGTAGCATTTCATTCAAAGTTTAATTGTATTGATCTTACGGCTAAGGATATTGAACAACCCTTCATGTGCTTCTCATCATGAACATACAATCTTTGGTGAAAAGTGCTTTGCAAATATTTTATTCCAATTTGTGGCCTTTTCCTTCCCTTAACAGTATATTTTGAGAGCAAAATGTTTCTATTTTGATAAAATTCAATTTAACAAAGTGTCCATTAACGTATTTTGACTTTTGATGCCATAGCTAAAAAATATTTTGCTAGTCCAAAGTCTCAAAGTATATCTCCTATGTTTTCCTCTAGAGATTTTGTAGATTTAGCTTGAATATTGGGTATAATTACAATGCACAAAGTACATTCATAATTATCTATTTTTGATAGAATTTTGATTACATTTTATATAAAATATTAGTTATGAATCAAGTCCATCCTATTGAAAAAACGATTATTTCACCATTATTATGCTATGAGAAATGATGCAAGCTTTCACCATTAAGTATGGTGCTTTTCTGCCCTACTGGGATGATTTTTTACTTTCTTATTTTGTTACTAATGTGGGTTACATTAATCAATTATCAAAGGTTACAAAAACCTTACAGATATCTGTCTATAATTGATTTCCAAAAGTTTCCTTAGTTGGAATTATTTGAACTAAAATTTTTTATTTAATGGATATATATATATATGTACACTGAATAAGGTTTACTAGTTTCATCACTCAAGGACTTTGTCCATCTTTTAATTGTGAAGTTTATTTATTGTATTTCATTACAATCCAGTTAGTAATTTTTAACCTTTAGTGCTGCTGCCTTCCTCTTTATCGATATTGGTACTATGATTTGATCCATCTCTGATTTGATCCTGAGCAGTTTGGCTAATTACCAATTTTCTTAATTTTTCAAGAAACCAGGTTTTTCTTTTTATTGTTCCTTCATTGATACCCTCTGTTGTTTTTCAGCGTTCTTCATGACATTTATTATTTCATTATTTCTACTTTCTAAGTGTATACTTTACTCTTTGTTTTTTGTACTCCTAAGCTGGAAGCTAAGGTCATTGATTTGAGACGTTTCTTATTTATAATATAAGCACTTAGTTCTATAATATTCCTCCCACGGACTTCTTGAACAACATCCCATACATTGTGATTTTTCCCCATTTATATTTGTTTGGTGTGGTCCATGGGCTATTCAGAAGTGTGGGATTTACTTTTAAAAAGACTTGGGAGTATTGTGAATTCTTAATTTAATTCTTTTGTGGTCGGAGAATTTTTTTTTTTTTTTTTTTTTTTTTTTTTGAGACGGAGTCTTGCTCTGTCACCCAGGCTAGAGTTCAGTGGCGCGATCTTGGCTCACTGCAAACTCTGCCTCTCGGGTTCACACCATTCTCCTGCCTCAGCCTCCCAAGCGGCTGGTACAGGTGCCCGCCACCATGCCCAGCTAATTTTTTGTATTTTTAGTAGAGATGGGGTTTCACCATATTAGCCAGGATGGTCTTGATCTCCTGACCTTGTGATCTGCCCTCTTTGGCCTCCCAAAGTGCTGGGATTGCAGGCATGAGCTGTCGCACCCTGCCTTGTGTGTGTGTGTGTGTGTGTGTGTGTGTGTGTGTGTGTGTGTATGTGAGAGAGAGAGAGAGAGAGAGAGAGAGAGAGACTGAATTTCGCTCTTCTTACCCAGGTTGGAGTGTAATGGCACGATCTCGGCTCACTGTGACCTCTGCCTCCCAGGTTCAAGTGGTTCTCCTGCCTCAGCCTCCCAAGTAGCTGGGATTACAGGTGCCTGCCACCATGCCCAGCTAATTTTTGCATTTTTAGTAGAGACAGGGTTTCACCATGTTAGCCAGGCTGGTCTCAAACTCCTGACCTCAAGTGATCCACCCAACTTGGCCTCCCAAAGTGCTGGGATCACAGGCATGAGCCACTGTGTCCAGACCTTTAGTTTTGAAATAAATGGATTGTGATGTAACTGGGCATGGATTTCTTTGAATTTTTCCTTCTGGGGGTTTTCTTAGCATCATGAACTCATATACTTGTGTATTTTTCCAAATTTAGAAAGGATAATGACATGAATTTGTCAGATACTTTTTCAGTTGTATATCCATTCTTTGCTTCTGAGACTCTAGAGATGAAGAGCTCGAGGTTTGGTCTGCCTCCCAAAGTACTGGGATTACAGATGTGAGCCACCGCGCCCGGCTTCATTCACTATTTTAAATGTTTCATTCTACTTTCTTCTTGTACTTTCTTGCGTGACTTCTGATGAGAAGTCCAGTGTAATTCTGACCCTTGTTCCTCTATAGGTAGTATGGTTTTTCCTCTCTTTGTTCTTTCAGAATATTCTCTATCTTTGGTTCTCTCAATTTTAATATGATATGCCTAAGTGTGACTTTTTTGGTATTTATTCTAATATCCATGGTTTGGTGTTTGTCATTAATTTTGTAAATTCTTGATAACTATTATTTAAAATATTTCTTCTGCTCCATTGTCTCTTTGTTTTCTTGTATTCCAACTATGTGTATATTACAGCTTTTAACTTTGACCACCAATTCTCAAATGTTCTATTGTGTTTTTCCCATTGTTCTTTTTGCATTTTAGTTTGAGTAGCTTCTATTGACATGCCTTCAAGATCAGTAATTCTTTCTTCAACCATGTTCCATCTACAGATGATTCAATCACAGACACTCTTCAGTTCTGTTACAGCGCTTTGATTGCTAGCATTTTTTACATGTATATTATAGTTTCCATATTTCTGCTCACATTATGCATCTGCTCTTGCAAGTTGACTACTTTTTCCATTAGAATCTTTAAATATACAATTCTCAGTTATTTCTCAGTAGCTCAGGAAAGAGTTACTTTTCCTCTCCATCTGCTGGAATTATGAGGGACATTTTCTTGGCTTTTTGTCATGAGACTCTTATGTTACCAATAAACTCAGTAACCCCAAAAGATAGACTATTTCCTTGTTGGGTGTCACTGAGCTAGTACACTCACTGAAAGTGAGTGTCAAGCAGGATAAGCTTTATTTGATGGCCAAACGATGGAGAAGTGGGAGTGTGGCTCATAAATAAACTTATCTGCTAGTAGGGGAAGAGGGGGTTAAAATATATGGTTTCTATAATGAAGAAGTTCAGCATTAAAAGTGCCTTTTCCAGAAATAGGCAGTGAACTTCTCCGAACTGGAGTGCTGCCTTCCTTTCTCTCCTTTTATGGCTTCTTCCAGTTGTTTTCATGGTGGTTGTCAATGGTTGTGGCACTGCTGAGAATTGTTATTTAGCATGGGGATGAGATTATAATGAAACCTGAGGTCTTTTTGAAGTCATTCGGTCAGCTATCTTGGTTTTAGACAGTCTCAGCTGGTCTGGTTACAAAGGGAACTTTTTAAGGCAGACATCCTATTTCTTAAAGATAAGCAGTCAGGGTGGGGTAGAAATCCAGCTGTCATGTAGGCATTACACTGGGTAACAAATATATTCACTCCTCATTCTTGAAGGGTGCTGACAGGCAAATGTCTGTCTTCTACAGCTTCTTCAAGCTGAATTTGGGTGTTGATATAGGGCCCATTAGAGGGGTGAATTTTTTCCCTAGCTGGTCTTAGCTAGGTCTGGTTATCTCCTGGGTGCAAGCCCAGCTGTTTATATCCCTGAGTAACTGTCATCTGTAGTTTTATGGCCTCAGTTTGCTTAGACACAAACAAGACCAGAAATTTAGGAGACGGAGCCAAGAAATCAAGGGTAGAAGCTACAGGGCTCTGGAAGGGTTAAATTGGTATAAACACTTTGCCTGATCATAGATTCCTTTAATATAGCCATCCTTTTGACAGGTTAAAGGGAGACTGACCCAAATTCCATTGCCAGTGAGGTTTGCACAAGACCAAGAGAGTAAACAGTCTTTTTCCAGGAAGATCACTAATGAGACTTTAGGTGGGTCCAGGCAGGATGGATTAAAGTTAGATGATTGATCACAGTTATTGGTCAGGCTATTGATCAAGCTATGGGCCAAGGAGGTTGGGCCTAGGGGTGTAGATGGAAAATTCAGCAGTTGATGAACCTTTAGCTATAACAGCTATAATTTTAACCAGGCTAGTTTCACTCCATTATTCTGATAACTCTCCCCATATCTCAACCCACAGCAATAGGAAGAACACGGCGTGTTGATAAATGCATCACTGCACTGTGGTTCCCAGGTATGCACAGATGAGGTTTAAGGTAAATATAGTAGTGACTAATAGGAGGAGGTAAATCCCTAAGTAAGGAGTAGGTTCTGGAGGGAGTAAGATGAGAATTCCTATAAGCAAGGCTAGTAGACTAAGTCCTCACAGGAGATGCATGTAGGCCTAAGGTTGCTCATCTGGCTGGAGCTAAGTCTGTCTTTTACAACAGGAATTTCAGATCTGAGAGTAGTTTAGCTGGGTACATGGGGCTTTTTTCCTTAGGTTCCACGGCTGCCTTGACCTGGGTGTGGTGTACCCAAGGCGTCACTCCCTGTAATTTTTTTTTTTTTTCTTTTTTGAACCAGAGTCTCATTTTGTTGCCCAGGCTGGAGTGCAGTGGTATGATATCGGCTCACTTCAACCTCTGCCTCCCATGCTCAATGGATCCTCCCACCTCAGCCCTCCAAGTAGCTGGGACTACAGGCGTGCACCACCACGCCTGGATAATTTTTTTGTATTTTTAGTAGAGATGGGGGGTTTCACCATGTTACCCAGGCTGGTCTCGAACTCTCGAGCTCAAGTGATCTGCCCACCTCGGCTTCCCAAAATGCTAGGATTACAGGCATGAGCCACCGTGTCCGGCCAACTCCCTGTAATTTTAAGGCAGACTTTTTTTTATGAGAACCACAAGATATGGGCCCTTCCATTTAGGTTCTAAATGATTGTGGTTCCCCTTCTCTCTAGATTTTTAAGTAAACCCAATCCCTGGGGTGGAAAGGATGGAGGGTTATGTCAGAGGGCAAAGGTAATTATGGATTTCCATAGATCTGAAGGGCCTTCATTACTTCTCCAATTTGAGTGGCATACCTTATTTTTTCCCCGTAGCTCTGAGGACCTTCTGGTCACTTCGCCAGACCAGGACCCATAGTCCATATATCAGCTTGTAAGGGCTCAGTTTGATCTTTCTTTTTGGAGCTATTCTTGTTCTTAACAGTGCCATGGAGAGTAATGAAATCCATGGGAGATGAGCTTTCTGGCATAATTTAACTAAAGTTCTTTCAAGGGTCTGGCTAGCCCACTCTACTGGGGACTGTGGTCTCCAGGTGACATGTGAGCACCATTTTATTTCTAGGCCCCAAGAAGTACCCTCAATAATGGAAAATATGAATGCTGGTCTGGTATCACTTTGGATTGACTGAGGCAACCTGAATCTGGGAATGGCTTACTTTAACAGCACCTTTGCCACCTCATGTGCCATCTCAGTGAGGGTAGCAAAAACTTCTGCCCATCTGGAAAAGCCAAGGATGGTGCCAAGGCTCTGGACATAACTGTGAAATCAATTTGTCAATCTTTCTCTGGGTATCTACTTTGGTACTGGACCAGCTGAATGGCCTCCTCTGCACTCCCCCACGGGGTGGGTGTTAGGGTTATTAACATAGCAGGTGGAGCAAGTCTGAACCACCTCTTTGATTAGCTCCCGGAAGTTTGGGACAGTCATGCTTTGGAAGAGCCAGTTACACAGGGGCCTCCTGACCAAAGTGAGCCTCAGTATGGGCTTTTTAACAGCCTGCAATGCAAGTGCTTCTGGGAAAAGTTGTCCATGAGGGTCTGTTAACCCTCCTGGATGGTAAGACTTTTGGTACATCCCCATTTGGAGGCCGTTTCCCATTCCTTTTGAGAGTAAAACGGGGTAAAAACATAGGATTGGCGTGGGCGGGGGGGGGGGGAAGAAAAAGTGGCATTTTAAAAGTGACCTTCCCTAAAGCCACGTGTTTTGACGGGAGATCAGCTTTAACTACCTCAACAACGCCCTTCTGGTGGCTGTAGCAATGGATTACTGCCACCTGGGCTTGTTTATGACAGATGCAAATAGCATCTTGGTGGATGAGCACCAGCTTCTGCAACCCCACTGAGAAGGACCATAGCACATCCTGCCCTCCACTGTCCCTCCAGCATATAGCTATGCCCATCAGTGAATCCCTTGGCTTTCGAATTTTTAATAGATTCACTTTTATGGTCTGGTCTACTAGGGTACACTTCTTCCATGACCCTTAAGCAGTTGTGAGATAAGTGACTGTCTTCATATGGAAAGAGGATGTCTGGTTTCAAGATGTTACACACCTTTGAAGTTATGTGGGTTGGCCAGGCGCAGTGGCTTACACCTGTAATCCCAGTACTTTGGGAGGCCGAGGCAGGCAGATCACTTGAGGTCAGGAGTTCGAGACCAGCCTGGCCAACATGGCGAAACACTGTCTCTACTAAAAATACAAAAAATTAGCCAGGTGTGGGGATGCGCGCCTGTAGCCTTGGCTACTCAGGTGGCTGAGGCAGGAGCATTGCTTGAACCTGAAAGGTGGAGGCTGCAGTGAGCCGAGATGGCACCATTTCTCTCCAGGCTTGGTGACACTGTGAGACTCCGTCTCAAAAAAAAAAAAAAAAAGTTATGTGAGAGTTATCAATAAGCATTACCTGTAACTGGAGGGCCCTGCCTGGGGACAGTCATTTTGCCCCCCTTTCTTTTATGAGGGTCTGGGTATTGGGGAATCCAGATGGTTAGGGATTGCCCAAAGGTTAAATTCTCTGTCTCTTTTAAATGGAGGGCAGTGGCTGCCACTGACCAAAGGCAAGGAGGAGTGGTGGAGGGGGCATTTCCCAGAAGGGGAGAAACCCAAGCTGGAAAGAAAATGGGGATGCATGTCCTTTGCTGGCCAATGTTGTTGGGCACCAGTTTCTGAGTCTCAGAGGAGGTAAAGATGCTTCCGAAACAAGGAAGTGGGCTATCTATTCCAGAGTCCTGCCACGGTTGCCTTTTTTATTTTTATTTTTATTTTTTATTTTTTGTCTATTCCAGAGTCCTGCCACAGTTGCCTTTTGCCTTTTTTTTTTTTTTTTTTTTTTTTTTTGAGACAGTCTCACTCTGTCGCCCTAGGCTGGAGTGCAGTGGTAGGAGCTTCGCTTGCTGCAAGCTCTGCCTCCCAAGTTCACGCCATTCTCCCACCTCAGCCTCCTGAGTAGCTGGGACTACAGGCGTCCACCGCCACTCCCGGCTAATTTTTTGTATTTTTAGTAGAGACGAGGTTTCACTGTGTTAGCCAGGATGGTCTCAATCTCCTGACCTCGTGATCCACCCACATCAGCCTCCCAAAGTGCTGGGATTACAGGCGTGAGCCACCACGCCCGGCCCATGGTTGCCATTTTTTAACCAATAAGCTTGGTAGCCTGAAAAGATGGGATCTGTCCCCGTTTGGTGCCACAGAGCCAATAAGGAACCGAAAGTGAGCATCAAACAGAGCAAGCTTATTCAGGGCCAGGAGATGAAGAAGCAGGGATGTGGGTTGCAAATCAGCTTCTCTACTAGTCGGAGGTGAGGAGGTTAAAATACAGGGTGTCAATATAAATAAAGGGACTGGACATTAAAAGTGGTAGGATAAATAGTCATGTCTTTTCCAGAAAAGGGCAGTGAACTTGGAACCAGAGTGACGCCTTCCTTTTTGGTCTTCTGTGGCTTCTTGCAGTTGTTTTCATGGCGTGGTCAACTGTCATGGCACTGGTGGAAGTGTCATTTAACACAGAAACGAAATTATAATAAAACCTGTGATCTTTTTGAAGCCATTAGGTCAGCTATCTTGGTTCCACCAGTTTTGGCTGGTCTGGTTACAAAGAGAACTTTGTACTGCATATATGTCCTTCTTTTTTCTTTAACTCTTTAGGTTTAGTGGTGCATATGCTGGATTATCAGGTAGGTAAACTGCATGTTGTGGGGGTTTGGTGTACATATTATTTAGTTATGCAGGTAATAAGCATACTATCCAACAGGTATTCTTTCTAAGCAGCATTCGGGTGGGGTAGAAATTCAGTTATGTCCCGTAGTCATTACGCCAGGTAACAATCAGGTTCATAGAGGTAAACCCACAAAGATTGGGGAGGCCCCCTCAAGACTCTGACCCCTGGGAGCTTTTTACTCTCATGCTAGTCCAAATTCACTGTCCAGAAATTCACCAAAATTACTGTTGAAGAATTTCTACCAGATTATGGCTCCAATGGCTTCTGCTCCAGGTGTGAGATCTCAGCTGTGGCTCTGTGTGCACCAGTCTCTTCAGATTTCAGGTGGCACTTTCTCCTGCAACCTCAATTCTCTGAGGGGTCTAAGAAAAGTTACTGATTTTAGATTTTCCTCTTTTTCTAAGGATAGGAGTGATGACTTCAGTGTCACTTGTAAACTGGAAGCTGACTTCCATTAAAAGAAAAAAAAACTAGTTGTCCTGGGGTTTACAATATACATTTAAATGTAATCTGAACGTACTTTTAAATAATATTATACCTATTCACATGTCATATAAAGACTATATGACAGGCCGGGTGCGGTGGCTCACGCCTGTAATGCCAGCACTTTGGGAGGCCGGGGCGGGCGGATCATGAGGTCAGGAGATGGAGACCATCCTGGCCAACACGGTGAAACCCCATCTCTACTAAAAATACAAAAAATTAGCTGGGCATGGTGGTGGGCACCTGTAGTCTCAGCTACTCGGGAGGCTGAGGCAGGAGAATGGCGTGAACCCTGGAGGTGGAGCTCGCAGTGAGCAGAGATCGCGCCACTGCACTCCAGCCTGGGTGACAGAGTGAGACTCCGTCTCCAAAAAAAAAAAAAAGAAAAGAAACTAGTTGTCCTGGGGTTTACAATATACATTTAAATGTAATGAGTGTACTTTTAAATAATATACCTCTTCACATGTCATATAAAGACTTTATGACAGTAAATTTCCAATCACTCCCACCTATCTTTGTGCTATTATTGTCATATGTTTATAAATATATATATATAATTTTTGATAATAGATGTATATATAATTTTATATATAAAATGATTTACATATATACTATGAACAGACAAAACATGATTACTCTTTTTCCTTTAAAATGCAGGTTATGTCAGACTATAAAAATAAGAAAAAAATGGTTTCATTTACCTGTATTTATTCTGTTTCCAAAACTCTTACCTATTTGCCTATATTCAAATGTTTGACATTGATCATGCTCCTTCAGCGTTAAGAACTCCATTGAATGTTTCTCATTTTTTATATAGTGGGTCTTCTGTTAATCAATTTCTTCAGCTTTTGTTTTGAGAATGTCTTTTCTAACCTTCATTTTTGAAGCATTTTCTTACCATGTAAAACAGTGGAATAAAAGAATCCTGGATTGACAGTACATTTCCTTTCAGCATTTAAAGATAGCACTCCATTGTCTTCTTTGCTGCGTAGTTTCTGACAAGAAATCTACTATAATTCTCATCTTCGATCCTCTGTACAGACCATGCCTATGTTCTTGCTATACCCTCACTGTACAGAATACAGTGAAGAATCCGCATTTCTCTTGTGATACCTTGTGTTTAGAATACAGGCTTATTTAGCATAAGGTTTTACTCAATGTCTATTCCCTACTTTGTTTTGTATTTTTCTCCTCGGCATTGAGTATTCCATTTGCACTGTTCCCTTGTAAGAATTTGTCTCTTGCAGTTCTCCCAGCTCTATTGCTCTACTACTTTCACTTAGTGCTTGTTAGTCTGGTTAAGGGAAGCCTTGAAACCAACCCAATAATCCCATAGATTGTTGTTGGGATAAACATAGAAATTGACCCTTCTGGTCTTGTTTTTTTTTTTTTTTTGAGACGGAGTCTTGCTGTGTCGCCCAGGCTGGGGTGCAGTGGCCGGATCTCAGCTCACTGCAAGCTCCACCTCCCGGGTTTACGCCATTCTCCTGCCTCAGCCTCCTGAGTAGCTGGGACTACAGGCGCCCGCCACCTCGCCCGGCTAGTTTTTTGTATTTTTTAGTAGAGATGGGGTTTCACCGTGTTAGCCAGGACGGTCTCGATCTCCTGACCTCGTGATCCACCCGTCTCGGCCTCCCAAAGTGCTGGGATTACAGGCTTGAGCCACCGCGCCCGGCTGACCCTTCTGGTCTTAAAGGTTGAAACGTTACATTTGTTTTATCTGAGTTACTGCCTCAGGAAACCATCTTCAGGACTCTCAAAAAAAAGTGTGTCAAAGAACTGAAACTCACCAGGTCAGCACATTCAGACAATGAGATCCTGGACCCCTCATTCATCATGATTGCTTCCTTGCCCCTCCCTAGTTCCTGTTTTCTTACACGTGGTTACATTTCTTCCCTGCTATATAAATCCCTGGCTTTAGTCAGTCAGGGAGATGGATTTGAGGCTGAGCTTCCATGTCCTTGGCTGCAGCACCTGATTAAAGCCTTCTTCCTTGGCCTTCTTCCTTGGCAATGCTGGTAGTCTCAGTCATTGGTTTTCTGTGCGGCCAGCAGCAGAAGAACCTGGACTCAATTCCTGTTGTTTTGGTAAGGGGTTCTGGATATCCTGATTCAGCTTCAGTCAGGGAGGCACTGTATTCCTGGATGTTTCTGAGTGCTCTTGTTTTATTTTATATTTATTTTGGTTGACAAGTAATACCTATATACATGTTAGTGGTAAAATGTAATGTTTTGATATAGGTTTACATTGTGGAATAATTAAATCAGGCTAATTGGCATATCCACCACAGTACATTATCATTTCTTCATGGTGAAAACATTTACTTTATTTTATTTATTTGAGATGGAGTCTCCCTCTGTCGCCCAGGCTGGAGTACAGCGGTGGATCTCGACTCACTGCCACCTTTGCCCCTGGGGCTCAAGCGATTCTTCTGCCTCTCTCTAGTAGCTGGGACTATAGGCTTGCGCCACCACCTGGCTACTTTTTGTCTCCCCCTCCCCTCCCCTGCCCTCCCCTCCCCTCCCCTCCCCTCCCCTCCTTTATTGAGACAAAGTCATGCTCTGTCTCCCAGCCTGGAGTGCAGTGGTGCGAATTCAGCTTACTGCAACCTCCGCTTCCTAGGTTGAAGCAATTCTCCTGTCTCAGCCTCTCTAGTAGCTGGGACTACAGGAACCACCACGCCCAGGTGTTTTTTATACTTTTAGCAGAGACAGGGTTTCACCTGTCTCTGCTAGGTTGCCCTTAAACTCCTGACCTCAAGTGATCTGCCTGCCTCGGCCTCACAAAATGCTGGGATTACAGGCGTGAGCCACCGCGTCCAGCCCACGGTGAGAACATTTAAAATCTACAGTTAACCTCAGATTTGAAAGATATAATATATTGTTTTTAACTATAGACTTCATGGTGTACAATCTCTAAGACTTAACTCTTACAGTCTAACTGAAACTTTGTATCCTTTGAGTAGTCTCTCTCCATTCCCCGTGGCCGCCTCCTAGCCACCTGGCCTCTGATAACCACCATTCTATTCTCTACTTCTATGAGTTCAATTTTTTTTTTTTTTATTTGAGAGGCAGTCTCACTCTGTTGCCCGGGCTGGAGTGTAGTGGCGCGATCTCGGCTCACTGCAAGCTCTGCCTCCTGGTTTCAAGCGATCCTATGAGTTCAACTTTTTGAGATTCCTTGTATAAGTGAGATAACATAGTATTTGTTTTTCTGTGTTTGGCTTATTTCACTTATTTATTTATTTATTTATTTATTTATTTATTTATTTTTTGAGACGGAGTCTCGCTCTGTCACCCAGGCTGGGGTGCAGTGGTGCAATCTCGACTCACCGCAAGCTCCGCCTCCTGGGTTCCTGTCATTCCCCTGCC
The DNA here is from genome assembly GCF_049350105.2 of Macaca mulatta. Classification (NCBI taxonomy): domain Eukaryota; kingdom Metazoa; phylum Chordata; class Mammalia; order Primates; family Cercopithecidae; genus Macaca; species Macaca mulatta. The sequence goes on along the minus strand of NC_133412.1, from coordinate 6,237,001 downwards.
TCAGCCTCCCGAGTAGCTGGGATTACAGGTGCCGCCCCCACGCCCGGCTAATTTTTTTTTTTTTTTTTTTTTATATTTAGTGGAGACGGGGTTTCACTGTATTAGCCAGGATGGTCTCGATCTCCTGACCTCGTGATCCACCCGCCTCGGCCTCCCAAAGTGCTGGAATTACAGGCATGAGCCTCCGCGTCCAGCCTATTTCACTTATTTTATGTTCTCTAGGTTCATCCATGTTGTTACTAATGACAGAATTTCCTTCATTTTAAAGGATAAATATTTCATTGTGTATATATACCACATTTTCTTTATCCATTCATCTGTTGATGGATAGTTAAGTTGATACATGGCAGTGAAGATACCTTTTAAACCTACTGATTTCATTTTCTTTGGATATTTGCTTGGTAGTAGCATTGCTGGATAATATGGTAGTTTTATTTTTAACCTTTTGTAGAATGTCCATACTGTTTTCCATATGTCTGCACTAATTTACATTCCCGCCAACAGTGTACAAGGATTCCCTTTTCTCCACATCCTCGCCAACACTTGTTATCTCCTGGCTTTTCTATGAAAAACATTCTAACATATGTGGGGATAGGTCATTGTGGCTTGAATTTGCATTTTCCTGATGATTGCTGATGTTGAGCGTTTCTTCCTATATTTGTCAGTCTTTTGTCTTCTTTTGAGAAATGTCTATTCAGATCATTTGCCCATTTTTAAATTGAGCCATTTATTTTCTTGCTATTGAGTTGTCTAAATTCCTTATATATTTTGGATATCAACCCCTTATTAACGTTTGGTTTGCAAATACAAACAGTCCCGACTTGTGATGGTCCAGTTTTCTCAACTTCACAGTGTTGTGAAAGCAATACACACTCTATAGAAATCTTACTTTGAATTTTAACTTTCGATCTTTCCCCATGCTAGCAATATGTGGTACAATACACACTATGCTGGGCAGTAGCAGTGAGATGCTGTTCTCAGTTATCGTGTGATCATGGGGATAAAGAAAATGCTCCACAGTGGACTGTACTGCCAGATGATTTTGCTCAGATAATATGTGTTCTGAGCATGTTTAAGGTAGGTCAGTTGTACTAAATGCATTTCTTACAACATTTCCAGTTTTCATTTTCAGTTACGACAGGTGTATCCAAATGTAACTCCATGATCAGTTGAAGGGCACCTGTGTTTTCTACCAATCCAGAGGTGGTCTCTTCACTCTGTTAAATTTTTCCTTTCCTGTGCAGAAGCTTTTTAGTATGATGCAATCCCATTTGTGTATTTTTGCTTTTTTTGCCTGTGCTTTTGGGGTCATGTCCAAGAAACCCTTTCCCATACCCATGTCATGGAGGCTTTCCTCTATGTTTTCTTCTAGTAGTTTTACATATTTAGGTCTCATGTTTAGGTGTTTAATCCATTTTGATATTTTTCTGTAAAAGGTGTGAAAAAGGAGTCCAATTTTGTTTTCTGCATATAGATACCTGGTTTTCTCAACACCCTTTATTAAACAGAAGCTTCTTTTCCCACGTGTGGTGTTAGAAACTTTTTCAAAAATGAATTGACCATGGATGCATGTGTTTATTTCTAGGCTATCTTGTTCCATTGGTTGATGTATCTGTTTCTATGCCATGCCCTTTCATTACTACAGATTTGTAACGTATTTTGAAATCAGGTAATGTGATGCCTCCAGCTTTATTCATGCTGCTCAAGGTTATTCTGGCTAATCAAGGTCTTTTGTTGTTCCGTGTGAATTTGGGGATTGCTTTGTCTATTTCAGTGAAAAATGACATTGGAATTTTGATAGCAATTGCTCAGAATCTCTAAATTGCTATGGATGGTATCCGTCTATTTTAGCAACACTAATTCTTCCAATTCATGAACACCAGGTGTCTTTTTATTTATTCGTGTTATCTTCAGTGTCTTTTATTAATCTTTTATAATTTATTCTATGCAAATCTGTCACATTCTGGTTGAATTTACTCCTAAGTATGAATTTTTTAATGCTGTTGTAAATGGGATTGTTTTCTTATTTTTTCCTCCTGGATCATTCGTTGTTAGTATGCAGAAACACAACTAATTTTTGCCCATTGATTTCGTATCCTGCAACTTTACTAGATGTGTTTATTAGTCTTAAAGTTTTTTTGGTAACCTCTTTAGGGTTTTCTATATATAAGATTATGTCAGCAAACAGAGGCAATTTTCTTCCTTTAATATTTGAATGCCTGCCAGGCGTAGTGGGTTATACCTGTAATCCCAGCACTTTGGGAGGCCGAGGTGGGCAGATCACTTGAGGTCAGGAGTTTGAGACCAGCCTGGCCAAATATGGTGAAACCACCTGAAGTCAGGAGTTCTAGACCAGCCTGGCCAAACATGGTGAAACCCCATCTCTACTAAAAATGCCAAAATTAGCTGGGAGTGGTGGTCAATGCCTGTAGTCCCACCTACCCAGAAGGGTGAGGCAGGAGAATCACTTGAACCCAGGAGGCAGAGGTTGCAGTGAGCTGAGATTGTTTCACTGTACTCCAGCCTGGGCAACAGAGAAAGACCCTATCTCAAAAAAAAAAAAAAATTTGGATGCCCTTTTATTTATTTTCGTTGCTTAACTCTGGCTGATCCTTAGTGCTCCCAACCTCCCTCCTGTGTTTTCCTGGCCCTCCCCCAGTGGCAGGGCTTTATTTGTGCTGTTACCCCCATCCAGCTCCATGGGTTTTCTGTGAGTGCTCAATGGCTATAGGTTTTGTTGCCCTTTTCTCTGTGGATTTACCTGTATTTGTTACTTAGGGGATTCGTGGGGTTTGTGTTTATTTAGAGGCTACTGTTCCTTTACCTAGAGTGAAGCTTCTTCTGGAATCTCTGGAGTGTACCCTACAAGACCTAATGGAGTTCTTAGAGGAACTTCTGGGACAGAAAATCCACCAAGCAGAGGCAATCCCACTCCCCACATGTTTGTGGCCATCAGAGGCCACTGTCCTGCTAACTAGTCTCTGAGATGAAACTAGAAATTCCAGTTTGGGCCTTAATTGCGGTATTTATTTATTTTATTTTTTTTGAGACGGAGTCTCGCTCTGCCGCCCAGGCTGGAGTGCGGTGGCTGGATCTCGGCTCACTGCAAGCTCCGTCTCCCGGGTTCTCGCCATTCTCCTGCCTCAGCCTCCCGAGTAGCTGGGACTACAGGCGCCGCCACCTCGCCCGGCTAATTTTTTGTATTTTTAGTAGAGACGGGGTTTCACCGTGTTAGCCAGGATGGTCTCGATCTCCTGACCTCGTGATCCGCCTGTCTCGGCCTCCCAAAGTGCTGGGATTACAGGCGTGAGCCACCGCGCCCGGCTCCTAATTGCCGTATTTAAACCACTTATATTTCATGTGATATTGACATGGTAAATTTCGAATATTTCATCTTTCTGTTTGTTTTCTATTTGTCCTGTCTGCCGTCTGTTCCCATCTTCCCTTTCATTCTGCTTCCTACATATTAATTATTTTTATTATTTTTTTCTCTTATTAGCTGTAACTCTATTTTAGTGGTTACTTTAGAGTTTAGAATATACATGTTTACCTTATCACAGACTACCTTAAAATGATATACCACCTTATGTATACCATCTATAGTTGCTAGTAATAGTATACTTTCTTTTTTTCTGCTCTGACCATTGCACTATTGAGTTCTTTTTACTTTATAAATGCTATACCCCACTCTACAATAATTAATAATATTTGCTATTACTATAATTTAACTAATCATATTTTCAAAACATTTCAATTTTTTGAAAAAAAATTCTTATCATTTCCCATGTTGTTTTTCCCTTTGCATATATCATGTTTTTATAACCTTGGCACTGTTCACATAGGATAAATAATTATTTTTTGACATAGGAGATTTTATACTGTTCATTGCGGTATTTTTAGCTCTATTCCTGAACTCTATACACAGGATACGTGTAACAAATCACCCTCCTCCCCAGTCAGGACGGCCAAAAATAATTTCAGACATTACTAAACATACCTTGGGAGGCAAAATTGCCCCTAATTCAGAATCATTGGTGTTGCTTCATATTTCCACTTGGTATGAGTTTTCTTCTACATTAGAAGATTCTCTCTAACATTTTTAAAAATTGTGGGTGTGCTGGTAATTAATTCTTTCAGCTTAAAAAATGAGTTGAAATTCATATAACCTAAAATTAATCATTTTAAAATGAACAACTCAACTGCATTTAGTACATTCAAAATATTATTAAACTACTACCTCTATCTAGTTCTAAAACATTTTCATCACCCTAAAATAAAACCTCTTACTTATTAAGCAATTCCATCCCATTCCCAATGGCTGTATGAATTTACTTATTCTGGTTATTTTACATGCATTAAATCATAGAATATGTGGACTTTGCTGTCTGGCGTCTTTCACAGAGCATAATATTTTTGAGATACCTCTCTATTATGGAATGTATCAGTACTTTGTTATATTTTATGGCTTAGTAATATTCCATTGTACATGATCACCACCATCGATTCATTTATTGCTGGACACTGGGGCTATTTCTGAAGCCTTTGACTTGTGCTTACTTCTGCTGTAAGTATTCATATGCAAGTATTTGTGTGAAAATTTATTTTCTCATGGTAAAGAGAAGTCGCAGGATCATCTGGTGACTATCATCTGGTGAGGAAACGCAGAATCTTTCTAGAAGTGGGCGCACAATTTCATGCTCCCGCAAGCAGCATACAAGTTGTCCAATTTTTCTCCATCCTCACCAACACATGCTAATGGGTCCTTTTGAATGTTGCCATCCCAGAGGATGTGGAGAGTTGTCTCATTGTGGTTTTGATTTGCACTGTCCTAATGACTAATGATGTTGAACATTTTTTTCATGTGTGTGTTAGCCATTTATATTTCTTCTTTGAGGAAGTGTTAAGATCCTTCACCCTTTTAAAAAATTGGTTATTCATCTTTATGTCATTGTGTTGTAATAGTTCTTTCTATATTCTCAGTACAAGTTCCTTATCAGAGATACGATTTGCTTCTAATACAGATGCAGATACTCTCAACAAAATATAAGCAAGATGAATCCAGCAATATATAAGGAATTATACACCATGACCTAGTGGGATTCATTCCAAATATGGATTGATTCCAAACATGCAAGACTTCTTCCATATTTGAAAAATCAATAAATTAATGTAATGCACCACATCAACAGACAAAAGAAAAATAATCATATAATCACCTAATACATTGCTACTATCATTACTTTAAACAAAGTTATCTTTTAGATCAATGATAGCTAAGAAATACAATTTTATTTTACCTTCATGTATCCCTTCTCTAACATATTTCCTTTTTATCTAGATCTGAGTTTCTAAGTTATTGCCTTCTCCCTGAAAAATTATTTTAACATTTTTTACAGGGGAGATCTGCTGGTGATTAATTCCCACAGTTTTCTTTCACCTGAGAAAGTCTTCATTTCTACTTCACTTGCATTATAAGGATAATTGTACAGGATATAGAATTTCTTCTTTTTTCTTTTCTTGTCTTTTTTTGAGACAGAATCTCACTCTGTCACCCAGGCTGGAGTGCAGTGGTTTGATCTTGGCTCACTGTAACCTCTACCATGGAGGCTCAAGTGATCCTCCCACCTCAGCCTCCTGAGTAGCTGGGACTGCAGGCACACAGCACCACACCCAGTTGATTTTTTTGTATTTTTGGTAGAGACTGGGTTTCACCATGATGCCCAGGCGAGTCTGCAACTCCTGAGCTCAAGCAATCTGCCCTCATCAACCTCCCAGAGTGCTGGTATTACAGGCATGAGCCACAGCTCATTGCCCGGATATAGAATTTCTGGGATATAGAACTCATTTACATGTAAGTAGTTTAGTGCTTGTTCCCAATATCAGAAGCCACATCCCTAGGAGTGGAATTGCTAGGGATGGGTCATTCCATGAGTCATTCTGTTTTACTTTGGCAGGAAATGCGACACATTTCCACCATTGATTTACAAGGGTTACAATCTCTCCACATCTTTTTTTTTTTTTTTTTTTTTGAGACGGAGTTTCATTCTGTCGTCTAGGCACGATATCGGCTCACTGCAGGCTCTGCCTCCCGGGTTCACGCCATTCTCCTGCCTCAGCCGCCTGAGTAGCTGGGACTACAGGTGTCCACCACCACGCCCGGCTAATTTTTTTGTATTTTCAGCAGAGACGGGGTTTCACCGTGTTAGCCAGGATGATCTCAGTCTCCTGACCTCGTGATCCGCCTGCCTCGGCGTCCCAAAGTACTGAGATGACAGGTGTGAGCCACCACGCCCAGCCAAAAAATGGCATTTTTAATGTACTTGCTAGGGTTTGCCTAGTTAATTCCCTGCGGTGCAGGTGCAAAATATATGCTGTCTCACCAGCTTTGCAGTACATACGTTTTAAACATTTTTTGACAGTTGAGATGTGGAAATGGCATGCCATTCTGCAGGTCTGAATTTGCATAACTATTAGGAAGCTCAAACGTTTTTTCTTATATATTTATTATTTATAATTTTGGTATATATTGTTTATGTCTTCGCCCATTTATAAGAATGTTTATGTTCTTTATTTTAAATACTATTGTTTCCTTATAAGTTCAAAAGATACTAAGTCAGACTATAAATAATTGAGAGAATGCAGATTTAGAAAAACAGAAATTACTCCAGTAATTCCATTTCCATTTATATCACCGCAATTTATTTTATGTATTTTCTAACAATGTTGTGCCTGTGTATACTTTGGAAAAAATAATCAGATCATATATTTATATTTTAATACTACCCATTTTTTTTTTTTTTTTTTTGAGACGGAATCTCACTCTGTTGCCCAGGCTAGAGTGCAGTGGCGCGATCTTGGCTCACTGCAAGCTCTGCCTCCCGGGTTCACGCCATTCCCCTGCCTCAGCCTCCCTAGTAGCTGGGATTACAGGCGCCCACCATCATGCCCAGCTAATTTTTTGTATTTTTAGTAGAGACGGGATTTCACCGTGTTAGCCAGGAAATCTCTGCCTCCTGACTGACCTTGGGATCCACCCACCTCGGCCTCCCAAAGTGCTGGGATTACAGGCGTGAGCCACAGAGCCCAGCCTCCAGCCTCCTTTCTTAATTTTTATCTGCTAATCGTATTGCTATTTTTTGTGTAGAACGGTGTTTATAAATCAAATTAACTTCTTGTGACTGATTCTACTTTTTGACATATAGTTAGCCTTCTCCAGCTTACACTTTCAGCTGGAGTTATAAATTCAGGCCAGTAATACACACCTTGAATAATATTCCATCCTTCAGAGTCATTGTCTTGGGCAAAGTCCTCCGTTAGTACCTCTGAAAACTCTGAGTGCGTGTAAGAGGTGAAGCAGTGCTACTGGATGGATTCCCCCGAGAGCCCACTAAACAGAACAATGCAGTTTACTGGGTTTCAATTAATTTTTATAAAGATATTTTATGTGAAATAAATACTTTTTAAATGAAATTTGGGAAATATAGAAAATAAACAAAACATTTTTTAACCCCATGGTGCAAATCCAGCAACTCTGGATTTTGGAGAATTTTCCTATAGTGATCTTTGCCATGTCTGTTTGGTGTGCTGCAGTGCCTGTTTTTCTGTCTTTTTTTTTTTTTTTTTCATCAGCTGCTCATCACATACTCCACACTGCAGTGCAGCTCCTGCTTCCTGTGACCCTGTGTAAGTTGTCTTAAATTGTCTTACAGCATATTCTCCTGGTCTGCTCTCCCCAACACCAATCTGTACCCAGGGAGAGAGAGCAGAGTTAGGTCCCCGGACTTGTGGTTCTTTCTGCTATTTGGAGAGGGGAGATAAATTTACCTTTGAGTATTCTGTTAGACCCACCACCATCTCCTATTACTTGTTAACTCCACCCATTTATCCCCAACAAACAATTAAAAGGTGAACCTAACCTCCTCTCTCTTCTTTAATTTGAAAGGTTACTCATGAACTGTAATCTCTATGTGCCCGTTAACTATTAACCTTCCACAGGGGAACCAATACTGCAAACCCTAATCTTACAGCCAAATCACTAGCATGGAGAAAACCAAACATTCTTAGAAATGAGTTTAACACCGCACCCCACCCCTGCCAAAAAAAAAAAAGAAGAAAAAGAAGAAAGAAGAGGGAAGATGGAAGGAAGGAAGGAAGGAAGGGGAAAGAAAGGAAGGAGAAGAAAGAAGAAGAAGAAGAAAGAAGAAGAGGAGAAGAAGAAAGAAGAGAAGAAGAAAGAATAAAAGAAGCAATGAGAAGTTGAATTTCAGATTTATTTCAGATTTAATTCAGGTCTGTGTATCCTATCATTCTTTCCCAGGCACTGGGAATGTAATTCAGGGTATAAGTTAGGGCCCGTTCTCTGGTAGGAGTTCTAGAATGATCTCCCAGTCTGCCTGTGTGACAGGGCTCAGGCTACCTAACCCTTTCCACTTCAGTCATCTCTTTAAAATGAGGATACTGATGAAAAAAGATCTCATATGCTGCATAAAAATATGACAAGAGATAATTGCCGGGTTCTGATTAACTAATTTGTAAACAGTACCTAATACTATTATTTCAAATTATTCCAATAGTCAGAAGACCCATGTAACATTTACTTTCTGTTTTTGGGGGTTTTTTGGTGTTGTTTATTGATTTTGTTTTTGTTTTTTAGTTGTTTGGTTCCTGAGGAAAAGGAATCATTTTTCTTTTTTTTCAGATACGGTCTTTCTATACAAAAAATTGTATATATAGTTATATATATGTAGTTTTGTACAGAAAATTAATTATATATAATAATGTATAAGTTTTTGTACAGAAAGACTATTTTTATATATATATATATACACACACACACACACACAAAATAACATCAATTTTTCCTTTTTCTTTATCCCCGCATTCTCTCCCTTGGTTTAGAATTTCATCATCTCTCATTTACGCTGTTTCAGAAGCCTGGTAACCCGTCTCCCTGGCAACAGTTTCCACTCTGTTCATTGCCTAAGGACTGATTTCTTTATCTCATTCCATTCCCTCCCACTCTTCTATCTTCCTGATCAAATGAATTTCAATGCCACACACATAATACATCTTATAATATTGTGTTCCTGGCTAGATCATTTTTGCATATGAATAAATGTTTTTTGAGTAGTTGAAATGATAGCGATATGTAATTTATATTCTGATTTTCACCTGGCAGTAATTTCACAAACATTTTTCAAACCACTAGATAGACCTGGTAATTATTTTTCTAGGTAATATGAGTATCTATGGGGGAGAAAAGACCATTATTCAATTAATTATTATACATTGTTATTAGAAATTCAGGTCACTTCCAATTTGGGGGGTCATTTTAAATGATATTACTTTGAAAGTTTGCCTATGCATTGGTATATTTCTAGTTTTTGTCATATTTCATTATAAGATACATGGGATAGTTTCAGTGGGGCAAAGAGTGAAATATTTTTTTGAAAATATGTTTTACGGCATTTGACTATGATGCCATCTGATTTCTAAATGTACTGGCTCAATCAATACTGAACCTTGTGTATTATGGCATCACTTTGCTACAAGACATAAGATTTGCACATTGTCTTTTAACCTAATTTTGCATTTAAGGAATAAAAAAATCTTAATCTGATGATTATGAATTGGAATCTTTGCTTTAGTTTAACGATTAGCTAAGTTAAAATTATTCACATTTTTCACTGTGTGTGTAATTGTGTGTGTGCGTGTATGTTTTTCAAAGAGGGAGATTTGGACCGTAACTATTTGTATCCCTTAATTATTTAGAATTAATTTATTGTTATAGTCAGTAGGAACACCTGAGGGGTGGAGAGAGTAATGTCTGTAAAATTTCTTGTATTGTTTCCCATTGTTTTCATTGTTTTGTTTTGGTTGATGAAGGTGGGGCTTTTTAACCCCTTGTAGTCTTTAATGCCATTTAGTATCCCAATTCTTGTATCCTTTTCCTTGTAAAACTTCCCTAAAACCATTTGGCCCTATTATTATTATTATTTTTAAACATAGAGGAGAACAGGGACAGTGTCATGATTTCTGGGTTTGATATTCCTCCTCTGTATTGAAGCTACTCCCTGCATGAGGCACCCTGCGGGGTCCCAGGCCCTGTGTCTTCCCGTGGTGCATGAAAAAATGGCACTGGACTTGTCTAGTTACTCTAAGACTCCGAATAAATGAAATGGACAGAGTCAGGCACAGCTTCCAACAGGTGATAAACAACACATCTAGGCTTTTTTTTTTCTCTTTCCTGCACTTTCTCTCTTTCTTGTATTCTGAGTGTGGCATGAAATTTATTTGATCAGGAAGACAGACGAATAGGAGGGGATGGGAAGGGAGGGAAGGAAATCAGTCCTTAGGCAGTGAGTAGAGTGGAAACTGTTGCCAGGGAGACGGGTTACTAGGCTCCCTTAAGTTCCACATAAGTTTGCTGAGACAGGTCTATTGTAATCTGAGGTCTCTTTAAACGAATTAGTTCATCCTTAATAGTGTGAAGCACTGGAGGACAGAGAGGGTGTTTTTTTCTTTATCTTTGTTTCCCTATCATTTGTGGCTCAAAGGACATTTAAAATTTATATTGAATTAAGGGACAGAGCATTATGCTCTGGGGTATGGTGATTTCAGAAGGTAAATGTCAATGGGGAATAATATGTCCAAAGAAGAGCGAGACGTATGCCTTGTAATGTGCTCTAAGGTCCTTCGAGATCCTCGTGAGAGAAAAAGGCAGTCTAGAGGTGAAGAGGACCCTAGAGAGATGCATGAGATGGGAAAGAATAAGCTAGAAGGTATATACCTAGTGAAAAGAGGTTCTACAGCAGCATCACCCTGACTGCAGAGATATTAGCCCTACTCCCTTTCTCCAGTATCCAGATGTAGGCTTGTACCTGTGGATCTGGACAGGCTGCCAAAGGTGTGCTGCGTATTTTTGCCAGGAACAATTTGAATGTGTAATTGTCAGTGGGCTAGCCTCACGTTTTGTTAAATTTATCCCTAAGTATGTCACATTGTGGGATGCTATTGTAAATGGTGTGGCTTATTAAATATTTTATTTTCCAAGTTTTTAATGCTAGTGTATGGAAGTACAAATGATTTTTAACTCCAAATTTTGCAATAATTGTATATTTACGGGAAGTGTTAAGGAGGATCCCGTGTACTTTCACTCAGTTTCCCCCAGTGTCATAGTCTTACAAAATTCTAGTACAGTGTCACAAGAACACTGACACGGATACCACCAAGATTCAGAACAGCCCATCAACACAAGCAGCTCCATGGCCCCCTTTATAGCCACCCCCACTCACTGCCTGCCCGTCGCATCTGTAACCACAACCAACCACTCATTTGCTCTCCATTTCTATAATTCTGTCATTTCGAGGATTTTATATAAAGAGAATCATAGAATGTGTAACATTTGAATTTGGTTTTTTTCACTCAGAATAATCTTCTAGAGATTATTCATGCTGGCTGTTGTATGTATCAATACTTGATTCCTTTTAACTGCTGAATAGTTCAGGAAGTGCAGGTACCACGGTTGGTTTAACAGCAGGCACCAGTTGAAGGTATTTGGCTTGTTTTAAGCTTGGGACTTATTATGAATAAATATGCTCTGAACATCCATGGATAGGTTTTGGTGTAAACCAAAGTCTTCCTCTCTCTAGGGATAAATGACCAGGAGTGTAATGCCTAGATTATATGGTAGTTGTATGTTTAGGGTTTTAAGAAGCCTGAAGTGGTTGCTGTATGTATTTTTTTCCTAACAGCATGGGAGAATGACTCAGTTTCTCTGCATTTTGCATTGTCACTTTTTTTCTTCGCAATTTCAAACAATTGTGTAATGGTATCCAATTGTGTTTTTTCGTTCGTGTGTTTGTTTTTGATTTTGAGACAAAGACTGTCACAAAGACTGGAGTGCAGTGGCACCATCACGGCAGCTGCAGTCTCGACTTTCCAGGCTCAAGCGATCCTCTCAAGTGATGAGAGGCACAAGCCACCACACCCAGCTCATCTTTTCACTTTTTGATAGTGCGTTTAATTAATTGTATTTTATTTTTTACTTTTTATAGAGACACAATCTCACGATGTTGCCCAGGCCGGTCTCTCCTGAGTAGCTGGGACTACAGGCGCACACCACCATGCCTGACTAATTTTTGTATTTTTTAATAGAAATAGCATCTCATCATGTTGCTCAGGCTACTCTCCACCTCCTGGGCTCAAGCCATTGTCGGCCTTCCAAAGTGCTGGGATTATAGGTGTGAGCCACCATGCCCGGCCTCGTTGTGGTTTTAACTTGCATTTTCTTCACAGATAATGATGCTGACTATCTTTTTATGTGCTTATTTTCTATCTATATACCTTCTTTAGTGAAATGCCTCTTCGTGTATTTTGGCCGTTTTTTCTTACTTTTTGTTTTTACTTTTGAATTTTGAGACTTCTTTATATATATTCTTGATAGGAATATTTTGTCGAACATGTGGTTTACAAATATTTTTGTCTAGTCTGGTTTGTAGTCTGTTTATACTCTTAATAGGGTCATTCACAGAGCAAAAATAATAGTTATTATAATTTTAATAAAATTTCCTGTAACTTCTCCTTTTATAGATTTTGCTTTTGGTTTAAGAACTCTTTTTCTAGGTGGATATTCTGAAGATTTTCTCCTATGCTTTTTCTAAAATTTTATACTTACGTTTAATTCTGTGCTCTATTATGATGTCATTTTTGGATAAATTATGAGTTAGATCAAGGTTCATTGTTTCGTCTATGGATGTTCAATTGCTCTCATACTATTTGTTGAAAAGACTTCTACTTTTCCATTGATTTACTTTTGCTCTTTTGTCAAATATGGCCACAGTGATGAGGGAGTATGTTTTTAAGTTCTCTATTATGTTTAATCGACCAATCATCTATCCTTCTGCCACTATCACATACTCTTTTTTAGTGAGATACAACTCAAATACCATAACAATTATCCTTTTAGAGTGTACAGTTCAGTGGTTTTTAGTGTATTTGCAAAGTTGTACAACCATCACCACTATCTAGTTCCAGAACATTTTCATTACCGCAGAATGAAAGCACACACACATGGCTGGGCATGGTGGCTCACGCCTGTAATCCCAAAACTTTGGGAGGCCAAGGTGGGTGGATCACCTGAGGTCAGGAGTTCAAGACCAGCGTGGGCAACATGGCAAAAGCCCGTCTCCACTAAACATACAAAAGTCAGCCGAGCGTGGTAGCGCATGCCTGTAGTCCCAGCTACTTGGGAGGCTGAGGCAGCGCAATCATTTGAACCTGGGAGACAGAGATTGCTGTGAGCCGAGATAGCCCCACTGCACTCCAGCCTGGGCTACAGAGTGAGATTCTGTCTCAAAAACAAAAAACAAAAAACAAAAACAGCACATATCCATTATCAGTCACTACTTATTCCCTCGTCCACCAAGAATCCTCTCACTTCAGCCTTCCAAAGTGCTGTGATTACAAGGGTGAGCCACCACTCTCAGCCTGATAGTACATTTGAAATCAAAATTTGATGATGTTTAATTTATCCTTTTTTGTCACTTGTGCTTTTGATGTCATATCTGACCTATGACCACATGTGGCCGTGCCTAATCCAAGAAAATGAAGATTTACAGCTACTTTTTCTGCTTTATTTATTTATTCATTTATGTATTATTTATTTTAGGTTTAGGATTGGTTTGTTTTGAGATTTAGCTCTTAGTGCTTATATTTACTGTTTGGTCAAGATTCAGTTGATTGAGAGCTCCAATTTTATTCTTTTTCATCTGAATATACAGTTTTCAGGAACAATTTTTTGAAAACACCATTATTTAACCCATTGAATTGTTTTGGAACTTGTGTTACAAATAAATTGTCCTCAGATCATAAGTTTATTTATGTTCCCTCAGGTCTATGTCTATACTTCTGTGAGTACTGCAGTCTATTGATTATCATGTAGAAAATTTTAATATTAGAAAATGTGAGTCCTTCAATTTTGTTACTTTTCAGGATTTTTTGGCTATTATCAGCTCCTTCTATAAGAACTTTAGAATTAGCCTGTCAATTTGTGAGAAAAAAAAATGCCAGCATGGATTTTGGTAGGAATTTTGTCTAATCTAAAGATTTATTTGGGGAGTGTTTTAATCTGTTTTAGTCAATTTTCTGTTGCTGTAACAGAGCACCACAGACTGGGTAATTTATAAAGAAAGAAATTCATTCAGCTTTTAGTTCTGGAGGCTGGGAAGTCAAAGAGCGTGGCATCGGCACCTGTTGAGGGCCTTTATGCTGCATCATAGCTTGATGGATAGACAAGTGAGAACGTAAGACTGAGAAAATAGCATCAGGGACTGACTTGCTATGTAAAAATCCATCATCATGATAACTAACCCACTCCTGCAATAATGACATTAATCCATTAATGATGCTGAACACTCATGATTCAATCATTTCTTACTATATTGCACATCCCAACACTATTTCTTTGGGGGTTAAGTTTTCAAAACATGAACTTTGGGAGGAGATCTTCAAACCATAGCAGCATCTTAAAAATATGAATTTTTCCAATCAATGAACGTGGATTATCTTTCCATTTAGTTAAATATTTGTCAATTTCTTTTTTCAGATTTTATTTTAGAAATTGGGGGTAAATGTGCAGGTTTGCTACAGAGGAAAATATTGTGTGATGCTGAGGTTTGGTATGAATGAATCAATTATCCAGGTCTTAAGCATAGTACTAAATAGCTAGGGTTTTTTCAGTACTTAACCCCTCCCTCCTCCATCTTGTATTCCCCAGTATCTATCATTCCCATGTTTATGACTATGTCTACCCAATATTTAGCTCCTACTTATAATTGAAAACATGTGCTGGTTGCTTTTCTGTTTCTGGAAATAGTTACAATAATCGTTTCCAGTTGCATCCATGTTTCTGCAAATTTCATTCTTCTTTTATGGCTGTATAGTATTCCATGATGTATAAATACCACGTCTTCTTTATCCAATCCACTATTGATAGGCACCTGGGTTGAATCCATTTCTGCTATTTTGAATAGCGCTGTGATGAATGTACAGGTGCATGTGTATTTTTGGTAGGCTGATTCATTTTCTTTTGGATATGTACCCAGGAGTGGGATTGCAATCCCATTTACAGTAGCCACTCACACAAAGAAAAACCTAGGAATACAGGAAACCAAGGAAGTGAAATATTTCTACAAGGAGAATTACAAAATACTATTGAAAGAAATCAGAGATGACAAAAACAAATGGAAAAATATTCTATGTTCATATATTAGAAGAATCAATATCATTAAAATGGCCATACTGCCAAAAACAATTTACAAAATCAGTGCTATTCCTCTGAATTTCTTTTAATGATGTTTTGTAGTTTTCAGCATGCAAGTCGTATACTTCTTCTGTTAAGTGTATTCCTAAGTATTTTATTTTTGTTGTTGTAAATATAATTGTTTTCTTAATTTCCTCTTTGGATTGTTTATTATATACAATTGATTTTTTAAAATATTGATCTTATGCAGTTCGCAAACTTGCTCTAGTAAATCATCTTGAATATTTTTGCGGGATCATTAGGAATTTCTGTATATGATACTATGCAATCCACACTTAGAAATAGTTTTATATATTGAAATTCATATTTCAATATATATGAATTTCATTGAATTTCCTGCCAACTTTCCCTGGCTAGAACTTTCAGTGAAATATGAATATAAAGGGTGAGAGCAGATTCCTTGTATATTTTCTGATTTTTAGGGAAAAGTATTTAGTCTTGGTGGTGGTAGTTGTGACTTTTCATAGATGCCATTTATCAGGTTCAAGAAGCTCCATTTTTACCTAATTTGTTTAGTGTTTTTATCATGAATTTGTGTTGCATTTTGTCAAATGATGGTTCTGTGGTCTATTGAGATGATCCATGTGACCTTGTCCTTTATTCTATGAATATGGTGAATTACATTGATTTGTCTGTGTTGAGCCACTCTTGCATTCTTGTGATAAATGCTGTTTGGTCATGTTGTATAATCATTTTATGTGTTGCTGGATTTGGTTTCCTAGTATTTTGTTGAGAATTTCTACTTCTCCATTCATAGAATATATTGTTCTACAATTTTAATTTCTTGTAATGTCTTTATCTAGTTTTAGTATCAGCATAACACTGGCCTCATAGGATGAGTTGCAAAGAGTTTCTACTTCTATATTTTTGTAAGACTTTATTGGTATTAATGTTTTAAACATTAGTAGAATTCTTGACTATGTATTTGGTCCTGGGTTTTTGTTTGGGGAAGTTTTATTATTATTATCACTGATTAACATCTTTACTGTTTAGAAGTCTGTTGAAATTTTCTAGGTTTCTAGTTAGTTCCAGCAGTTCATGTGTCTCCAGAAATTTATTTTACCTAGATTATCTAGGTTGATGTAGACTTCATCATAGTATTCCCATATAGTCCTTATTTTTTAAGGTATTTCTTATAATTTCTAATTTTAGTAATTTGAGTTATCTCTTTTCTTAGTCAGTCTAACTAAATATTTTCAAGTTTGATTTTTTCAGAAACCAGTTTTGGTTTGTTTGATAAGCTCTATTGTTTTTCTGTTCTATAGTTTATTTATTTCCATGTTAATCTTTA
Organism: Macaca mulatta; assembly: GCF_049350105.2. NCBI lineage: Eukaryota > Metazoa > Chordata > Mammalia > Primates > Cercopithecidae > Macaca > Macaca mulatta. The sequence continues at coordinate 6,220,388 of NC_133412.1, read as the reverse complement.
TTATTTACTTCCTTCTGCATGTTTTGCCTTTAGTTAGTTCTAGTATCTTTTTTTTTTTTTTTTTGATGGAGTTCACTCTTATTGTCTTGGCTGGAGTGCAGTAGTGCAATCTCGGCTTATTGCAACCTCTGCCTCTTGGGTTCAAGTGATTTTCCTGCCTCAGCCTCCGGAGTAGCTGAGATTACAGGCTCACGTCACCACACCTGACTAATTTTTGTATTTTTTTTTTTGTAGAGATGGAGTTTCACCATGTTGGCCAGGTCAGTCTGGAACTCCTGACCTCAGGTGATCCACCTGCCGCAGCCTCTCAAAGTGCTGGGATTACAGGTGTGAGCCATCACACCCGGCGGATTCTAGTATCTTAAGGTAGAAGATGAAGTTACTCATTTGAGAATTTCTTTTTTCACGTAGGTATTTATAGGTAATGTTTTCCACTAAACACTATTTTGTGGCGTGTCCTACACTTTGGTATGGTGTGTTTTCATTTTCATTCATTTCAAAGCATTTTCTAATTTTCTTTTTTTTTTTTTTCCTTTACAACACTTATTTAGGAGTTTGTTGTTTAGTGTTCATGTATTTGTAACTTTCACACATTTTCTGGTTTCCTTGATTTCTAATTTCATTCCGGTTTGGTTGGAGAACATACTTTGTATGGTTTTAATAAGGCTTTATATTTATTGAACATCATTTTGTGGCCTCACATGTGGTCTGCCTGAATAATGTTCCATGTGCACTTAAGAAGAAGAGAGATTCTGTTATTGTTCAGTGGAGTGTTCAGTGTGTGTGCTACATCAATTTGGTTCATTGTGTTGCTCAAGTGCTCTATTCGCTTATTGATTTTCTAATTGTTCTGTCCATTACTGAAAGTGAGGTATTGAAGCCTCCAACCATTATCTGTGAATTATATATTTCTCTCTTCAATTGGGTCAGTTTGTGCTTCACGTATTTTGGAACTCCATTGTTAGAGAAATGTATCTTTATACTTGTTATATCTTTGTGACAGATTGAACATTTATTATGGTAAAGTACCCATATTTTTCTCTCATTATAATTTGTATTTGAAAGGTTAATTTTATAATATTTATTTAGCACTCTATCTCTGTTGTTGGGTACTATTTTGCTTGTCACATCTTTTTTGATGCTTTTATTTTCAACTCAACTCCTTTGTGTTTTTGAATCTAAAGCATGTCTCTTGTAGAGAGCACAGAATTATTTTTATTCATTTATTCAATATCTGCCCTTTATTTGAGTTTTTAATTATTACTGATAATGTAGAATTTGTCACTGCCAATTTGCTATTTATATATGTCTCGTGTCTTTTTCCTCTATTCCTCCTGTAAACTTGTAAAACCTCTTTTGCATTAAATATGTACTTTCTAGTATACTATTTTAATTCCCTCGCCTTTTCTATTTTAAAATTTTTATGTATATATAATAGTTGTACCTATTTATGGGCTACAAATGAAATTTTGATCCAAGCATATAATGTGTCTTGTTCAAATCAGGGTAATTAGGATATCTATCACCTCGAGTAGTTGTCATTTTTTTATATTTTTTTAATTTTTGAGGGTACATATACTAAGTGGGTATATTTGTGGGGTACACGAGATGTTTTGATGCAGGCATGCAATGCGAAATGCAAATCAAAACTACAATGAGACATAATCTCACTCCAGTTAAAATGACTTGCATCCAAAAGACAGGCAATCACAAATGCTGGCAAAAATGTGGAGAAGAGAGAACACTTGTACACTGTTTGTGGGAATGTAAATTAGTGCAGCCACTATGGAGAACAGTTTGGAGGTTCCTCAAAAAACTAAAAATAGAGCTGCCATATGATCCAGCAATCTCACTGCTGGGTCTGTACCCAAAAGAAAGGAAATCAGTATATGGAAGAGATACCTGCACTCATGTTTGTTGCAGCTCTGTTCACAGTGGGTAACATTTGGGAGCAACCTAAGTGTCTATCAACAGATGAAAGGATAAAGAAAATGTACCATTTATTTGCATCAGGAACATTCCAACCTTTTAGTTACTTTGAAATATATAATAAATTGTTGTTAACTATAATCATCCTATAGTGATGCCAGACACTAGATGTTATTATTCCTCTGATCTAATTATATTTTTGTATCCATTCAGTAACCTTTTTTATCCCCTCTCCCCATTCATTCCCAGCTTCTGGTAACCATCATTCTACTCTTTAGCTCCATGTGATCAAAAAAAAATTTTTTTTTCTTTAAAAATGTTACTTTAATTTATTTGGAGTACTGACTGTCTATTTTTTTTTTTTTTTTTTTTTTTTTTTGAGACGGAGTCTCGCTATGTCGCCCAGGCTGGAGTGCAGTGGCCGGATCTTGGCTCACTGCAAGCTCCGCCTCCCGGGTTCACGCCATTCTCCTGCCTCAGCCTCCCGAGTAGCTGGGACTACAGGCGCCCGCCACCTCGCCCGGCTAGTTTTTTGTATTTTTAGTAGAGACGGGGTTTCACCGTGGTCTCGATCTCCTGACCTTGTGATCCGCCCGCCTCGGCCTCCTAAAGTGCTAGGATTACAGGCGTGAGCCACCGCGCCCGGCTAGTTTTTTGTATTTTTTAGTAGAGATGGAGTTTCACCGTGTTAGCCAGGATGGTCTCCATCTCCTGACCTCGTGATCCACCCGTCTCGGCCTCCCAAAGTGCTGGGATTACAGGCATGAGCCACCACGCCCGGCCCTGACTGTCTATTTTAAGTACCCTAAAGTATTATGTGTAGCTCCTCAGATGGGACCTTCCAGTACTTCTTGTGTGTGTGTGTGTGTCTGTGTGTATGTGTGTTTTGAGACGGAGTCTGGCTCTGTCGCCCAGGCTGAAGTGCAGAGGTGTGATCTCGGCTCACTGCAAGCTCTGCCTCCCGGGTTCATGCCATTCTCCTGCCTCAGCGTCCAGAGTAGCTGGGACTACAGGCACCTGCCACCACCACACCCGGCTAATTTTTTTTAATGTTTTTAGTAGAGATGGGGTTTCACCGTGTTAGCCAGGATGGTCTCGATCTCTTGACCTTGTGATCCACCCACCTCGGCTTCCCAAAGTGCTAGGATTACAGGTATGAGTCACCGTGCCCAGCCCCAGTACTTCTTAATCTTATCTTATTTTTATTATTGTTATTATTATTATTATGATTTTTGTACTTTAAGTTCTGGGGTACATGTGCAGAACGTGCAGTTTCAGAGCCACTGTGAGATGCCATTTCACGCCAGTTGGAATGGTGATCATGACAGGGCCAGGAGACAGGAGATGCTGGAGAGGGTGTGGAGACATGGGAGCGCTTCTACACTGTTGGTGAGAGTGTAAATTGGTTCGACCATTATGGAGGACAGTGTGGCGATTCCTCAAGATCTAGAACTAGAAATACCATTTGACCCAGCAATCCCATTACTGGGTACATATCCAAAGGATTATAAATCATTCTTCTATAAAGACACATGCACTTGTATGTTTATTTCAGGACTGTTCACAATAGCAAAGACCTGTTCAATTTTTTTTTTTATCTCCAACGTATGAGTGAGAATAGGCAACATTTGGCTTTCTGTTCCTGGCTTATTTCATTTAACGTAATGTCCTCCAGTTCCATCCATGTTGATGCAAATGAGAAGATTTCATTCTCCTTCATGAATGAACAATATTTCATTGTATGTATGTACCACATTTTAAAATCCATCCATTGATGAATACTTAGATTGATTCTGTATCTTGGCTGTTGTGAACAGTGCAGCAATAAACATAGGAGTGCAGGTATCTCATTGATATACTGCTTTGATTTCTTTTGGACATATACCCAGTAGTTGGATTGCTGGATCATATGCTAGTTCCATTTTTAGTCTTCTGAAGCACAACCTTTGTACTGTTTTATTTTCTTTTTTCTTTTTTTTTTTTTTTTTTTTGAGATGGGAGTCTCGCTCCGTCACCCAGGCTGGAGTGCAGTGGCCAGATCACAGCTCACTGCAAGCTCCGCCTCCCGGGTTCACGCCGTTCTCCTGCCTCAGCCTCCTGAGTAGCTGGGACTACAGGCGCCCGCCACCTCGCCCGGCTAGTTTTTTGTATTTTTTAGTAGAGATGGGGTTTCACCATGTTAGCCAGGATGGTCTCGATCTCCTGACCTCGTGATCCGCCCGTCTCGGCCTCCCAAAGTGCTGGGATTACAGGCTTGAGCCACCGCGCCCGGCCCCTTTGTACTGTTTTCTATAGTGTACTATTTTACACTAATTTACATTCCCACCAACTTTCTGGGAAGGTTCTCTTTTCTCCACATCCCTGCCAGTATTCATTATTGCCTGTGTATTTGAACACAAAGCCGTTTTACCTGGGGTGAGATTAGATTTCATTCTGGTTTTGCTTTGCATTTCTTTCATGATTAGTGATGATGAACATTTTTAAATAGCTGTTGGACATTTATATGTCTTCTTTTGAGAAGTGTTTTTCATATCTTTTGCCTAGTTTTTAATCAGAGAATTTTTTCGTTTGCTATTGAGTTGTTTGAGATCCTTATATTCTAGTTATTAATCCCTTGTCAGGTGGCTTGCTTGGAAATATTTTATTCCATTCTTCACTTTGTTGATTGTTTCCTTTGCTGTGCAGAAGCTTTTTGGCTTTACATGATCTTATTTGTCTATTTTTTGCTTTGGTTGCCTGGACTTTTTGGGTATTCCTGAAGAACGTTTTGCCAAGACTAACGTCTTGGAATGTTTCTCTAATTGTTTTTCGTTTGGAGATGGAGTCTCACTCTGTAACCCAGGCTGGAGTGCAGTGGTGTAATCTCAGCTCAGTGCAACCTCTGCTTCCCAGGTTCAAGTGATTCTCCTGCCTCAGCCTTCCAAGTATCTGGGATTACAGGGGTGCACCACCATGCCTAGCTAATTTTTATACTTTTAGTAGAGACAAGTTTTTGCCATGTTGGCCAGGCTAATCTTGAACTCCTGACCTCAGGTGATCCAACCACCTTAGCCTCCCAATGTGCCTAATGTTTTCTCCTAGTAGTTTCATAGTTTCAGGACAGACATTTAAGTCTTTAATCTATTTTATCCTTTTTTGACAATATATTTTTCAATTATTATTATTATCGTCTGAGATGGAGTCTTGCTCCGTTACCAGGCTGGAGTGCAGTGGCGCCATCTCAGCTCACTGCAATCTCCACCTCCTGGGTTCATGCAGTTCTCCTGCCTCAGCCTCCTGAGTAGCTGGGATTATGGGCACACACCACTGCCCCCAGCTAAATTTTGTATTTTTAGGAGAGACGGGGTTTCACCATGTTTGTCAGGATGGTCTTGATCTCTTGACCTCATGATTAAATTATTTTCTTAATGGTACCCTTGAGAATTATGATTAACAACTTGATTTATCAAAATCTATTGTAGATTAAAACCAACTTAATTTCAATTGTGTGAAGGAACTTCGCTACTTTGTAGCTCTGTTCCTTACCCCTAATTAATGCTGTTATTATACTAATTACATATTTATACATTGCAGTCTCATCAACACAGATTTATAATCATTACTTTAAGCAGTTGTTATTTAAAGTAGATGGGACAAAAGAGTTACAGATAACAAATACATTTATATTGTACTTTATATTTACCTAAGCAGTTACTTTTAAGGCTCTTTCTAGTGCCCTTTCATTTTAATGTAATGTATTTTATTTTCTGTTTTTAGTAGAACACGTTTATTAACAAATTAGCTTAGGTTTATTTGTTTTTCTTTTGTTGCTGTTGTTTTGTGTCCAGGAAGGTCTCAATTTCTTCATATTTTGAAGAGTAAGTTTGCTGGCTATAAGAATTCTTGTTTGGCAGTTGTTTTCTTTCAGGATTTTGAATATGTCATCTCAATGCCTCTGTCCTACTGATTATTTATCAATAATAAGCTGTTTTTCTTTTTTTAATCACTAAGCAGCTGTTAATCTTAGTGATGATCCTTTGTAAACGGTGGGTTGCTCCACTCTTGCTGTTTTCAAGATTGAGACCTGGTATGGTTTGGCAGTGTCCCCACCCAAATCTCATCTTGAATTGTAGTTCCCATAATCCCAACATGTGTTGGGAGGCACCTGATGGGAGGTAATTGAATCATGGGGACAGTTACCCTAATGTTGTTCTTGTGAGAGTGAGTGAGTTCTCACAAGATCTGATGGTTTTATCAGGGGCTTTTCCCACTTTGCTCAGCACTTCTCTCTCCTGCTGCCATGTGAAGAAGGATCTGTTTGCTTCATCTTCCACCATGATGGTAAGTTTCCTGAGGCGGCTACCCAGCCATGCAGAACTGTAAGTCAACTAAACCTCTTTCCTTTATAAACTACCCAGTCTGGGGTATGTCCTCAGAGCAGCGTGAGAATGGATTAATCGAGGGCCAGTACTGCTTCAGATAATCTTTCTGTCCTTTCTGTGTCCTCTGGGCTCCTATTACGTGTAGTTGGTTACACACTTGATGGTACTCCACAGGTTCATAAAGCTCTATTTATTTTTCTGGATGTTTTTTCTTTTTGTTTTTCAGACTGAGTAATCTCAATTGGGCTATTTTCAAGTTTTGCTTATTCTTTTTCTCTGCCAGCTTAACTCTGTCGTTGGATCTTTGTAACATACTGTTTTCATTTGTTATTGTACTTTTCAACTCCAAAATATATGTGGTTATGATTATATAATTTATGTCACTCTATTGACATTATCTGTTTTGTGAGACAGTAGTCTCATACTTTCGTTCACTCTCATGACATAGTTTCCTTTAGTTCTTTGAAATAGCTGATGTAAAATATTTGATTTAAAGTTTTTGGCTAGTAAACTTTTACATCTGGCTTTTGCAGGGAGAGTTTCTCTTGATTGCTTTTTTTCCACTTGTATATGAAGCCAACTTTCAGTTATCTTTGTATGTTTCCTAAATTTCTGTAGAAAACTAGACTTTTAAAATAGTATTTGTGTCAAATCTGGGAATTAAATTTTCTCTCCTCAAAAGAATTTGTTCTCACAGCCAACATCATATTGAATGGTCAAGAGCTGGAAGCATTTTCCTTGAAAAGTGGAATAAGTTAAGGATGCCTACACTTGCCATTTAAAAAAAACCAAACTTTAAGTTCAGGGGTGTATATGCAGGATGTGCAGATTTGTTACATAGGTAAATGTGTGTCATAGGGGTTAGTTGTACATCACCTAGATATTAAGCCTAGTATCCATTAGTTATTTTCCCTGCTTCTCTCTTTCCTCCCACCCACCCTCTACCCTCTGATAGGCCCTACTCTATGTTATTGTCCTCTGATGTTCATATATTCTCATCAGTTAGCTCTTACTTATAAGTGAAAACATGCAGTCTTTGGCTTTCTGTTCCTGTATTAGTTTGCTAAGGATAATGGCCTCCGGCTCCATTCATGTCGCTGCAAAGGACATGATCTTGTTCTTTTTTATGGCTGCATAGTATTCCATGGTGTACATATACCACATTTTCTTGATCTAGTCTATCATTGATGGGCATTTGGCTTGATTCCATGTCTTTGCTATTATGAATAGTTCTGCAATGAATATATGTGTGCATGTGTCTTTATAATATAATGATTTATATATCTTTGGGTGTATACCCAGTAATGGGATTGCTGGGTGGAATGGCAGTTCTGTCTTTAGATCTTTAAGAAATCACTATACTTCTTTCCACAATGGTTGAACTAATTTTTACTCCTACCAGCAGTGTAAAAGTTCCTTTACCATTTCTACTAAACACAGTACTGAAGGTCCTAGTCAGAGCCACCAGTCAAGATAAAGAAATAAAAGGCATCAAAAAAGGAAGAGTGGAAGCCAAACTGTCTCTGATGGCAGATGATTTGATTATTTATCTATATACCCAGAAAACCCCATAGTCTCTGTCCAAAGGCATCTAGATCTGATAAACAATTTCAGCAAAGTTTCAGAATACAAAAATCAGTGTACAAAAATCCACAGCATTTCTACATGCCAGTAATGTCCAAGCCAAGAGCCAAAGCAAGATTGTAATCCCATTTACAATAGTTACAAAAAGAATAAAATATCTAGGAGTACAGCTAACCAGGGTGACAAAAGACCTCTACAATGAGAATCACAAAACACTGCTAAAAGAAATCGGATATAATACAAACAAATGGAGAAATAGTCCATGCTCATGGATAGAAAGAATCAATATTATCAAAATGACTATACTTTTCAAAGCAATTTACAGATTCAATGCTATTCCTATCAAACTACTAACAACACATTTTTAGAGAATTAGAAAAAAAAATTATTCTAAAATTCATGTGGAACCAAATAAAGAGCCAGAATAGCCAAAGCAATCCTAAGCAAACGGAACAAAGCCAGAGGAATTGCCCTACCTGACTTCAAACAACACTACAAGGCTACAGTAACCTAAGCAGCATGATACTGGCACAAAAACAGACACGTAGACTAATCAAACAGGACAGAAAACCCAGAAATAAAGGCGCACACCTACAATCTTCTGATCTTCAACAAAGTCAACAATAACAAGCAATGGGGAAAGGACTCCCTATTCAATAAATGATGCTGGGATAACTGGCTAGCCATATACAGAAGGGTGAAACTGGACTGCTTTATTTCACCATACACAAAAATAAACTCAAGATGGATTAAAAACTTAAATGTAAAACCTAAAACTATTAAAACTCTCCAAGAAAACCTTGGAAATACCATTCTGTACACCAGTGCTGGCAAAGATTCCATGATGAAGACTCCAAAAGCAATTGTGACAAGTGGGGCACTTCTGCACATAAAACAAAAACAGAAACAAAAACTATCAACAAAGTGAACAGACAACCATCAACCTACAGAATGGGAGAAAATATTTGCAAACTATCCATCTGACAAAGGTCTAATATCCAGAATCTATAAGGACCTTGAACAAATTCACGAGTAAAAACTACCTCATTAAAAATGGGCAAAGGACATCAACAAATTTTTCTCAAAAGAAGACATACATGTGACCAACAAATATATGAAAAATGTCTCAACATCACTAATCATTAGAGAAATAAAAAATCAAAACCACAATGAGATACCACCTCACAGTTGTCAAAATGGCTTTATTAATAATGGAAAAACAGGAGATGCTAGCAAGGTTGCAGAGAAAAGGGGACACTTACACACACCCGGGGTGGGAATGCACATTAGTCCAGCCATTGTGGAAAGCAGTGTGGAGATTTCTCAAACAACTTAAAACAGAACTACCAATAGATCCATCTGTCCTATTGCTGGGTATATACCCAAAGGAATACAAATCATTCTACCATAAAGACACATGCACATGCGTGTCATCACAGCATTGGTCACAATAGTGAAGACATGGAATCAACCAAGGTGCCCATCAATGGTGGCCTGGATAAAGAAAATGTGATCCATATACATCATGGAATACTTTGCAATCATAAAAAAGAACAAAATTATGTCAGTTGCAGCAACATGGGTGCGACTGGAGGCCATTATCCTAAGTGAACTAACACAGGAACAGAAAACCAAATACTGTGTGTTCTCCCATATAAGTGGAAGCTGCCCACTGAGTACACAAAGAAGGAAACAACAGATACCAAGGATTGTCTGAGAGAGGAAGGTGAGGATCTAAAAACTACCTGGCCGGGCACGGTAGCTCACGCCTATAATCCCAGCACTTCGGGAGACCGAGGCAGGAGGATTACCTGAGCTCAGGAATTCGAGACCAGCCTGGACAACAGGATGAAATCCCATCTCTACTAAAATACAAAAATTAGCTGAGCATGGTGGCGTGTGCCTGTAGTCCCAGCTACTGGGGAGGCTGAGGCAGGAGAATTGCTGGAACCCGGGAGGTGGAGGTTGTAGTGAGCCTAGATCACAGCACTGCGCTCTAGTCTGGGCTACAGAGCAGGATTCCATCTCCAAAACAAAGCAAAACAAAACAAAACGAAATGCCTATCAGCTACTTATGGTTATGACAAGGATGACAACGTGCAATTTATACCTGTGTAACAAACCTGCACATGTGCACATTTATAGTGAACAAGAAGTAGGGAAAAAAATGAAAGAAATGAAAACTAAACTAAAATAAATAAATAAATGGCTTGTTGTTGCTACTATTTATTGTTGGTTTTTGTTTAATGAGTTTTCTAACTAATTTTGTAATGTCTGTGTTTTTTTTCCTGGTGGACACTAACATCTCCACTTGGTTAGTTTTCTAGGTGTTGGATTTCATCACTAGTCTTCATTAATTTATATGACTATGAAGTTTTTCTTCTTTAGGTGCTTTTTTTTTTTTGAGACGGAGTCTTGCTCTGTCGCCCAGGCTGGAGTGCAGTGGTGCCATCTCGGCTCACTGCAAGCTCTGCCTCCTGGGTTCACGCCATTCTCCTGCCTCAGCCTCCTGAGTAGCTGGGACTACAGACACCCGCCACCGCGTCTGGCTAATTTTTTTTGTATTTTTAGTAGAGACGGGGTTTCACCGTGGTCTCGATCTCCTGACCTCGTGATCCGCCTGCCTCTGCCTCCCAAAGTGCTGGGATTACAGGCGTGAGCCACCGTGCCCGGCTTTTTAGGTGCTTTATGTGGTCAATTGCATTAATTACGTTTCAAGTATTAAACCAGCTTTGTATCTGTAAAATAAATTTTACTTGGTCGTGATGTATAATTTGTTTAATTTTTTTTGAACTTTAATGGCTATTATATTTTGAATAATTTTATATCTATATTCATGAGGGATATTGATGTGTGGTTTTCTTGCTTTTTACAAAATTAACTGATATTGCCTTTGTCTGGTTTTTGTATCAGTGTAATAGTAACTTCATAAAATTGTAGTGTTTCCTCCTCTTCTGTTTCCTGGAAATTATTAGAGATTTCATGTTAATTCTTCTCTAAACATTGATATGATTATCTAGTGTAATCTTCTGGGCCCAGAGATTTCTTTGGGGAGAATTTGAAAATTATAAGTCCTATTTTCCTAACAGTTACAGGATTATTCAAACCATCTATTTCATATTGGTTGCCTTGTATTATTTTCTACTTTTGAGAGACTGTTCCATTTCATGTAAGTTGTAAAATTTATGTGTGTAGAGCTATTTGTAGTATATACTTATGTCATTTTTATGTCTGCAGGGTGTGTAGTAATATTTGAAATTTGCATTTTTCCTTTTTTATTTTTTACCAGTCTTGCTAGAAGATTGTCAGTATGATTAATGTGTTTAAAATACAGCTGCGCTTTACTGATTTTTTAATATTTTTCATCTGATTTGAATTCCATTTTTTTCCTACTCCTTGTTCACTTTCTTCTGCTGGCTCTGGACTTACTTTGTTCTCTCTTAGGTTCTGGAGGTGGTAGCCTAGGTTATTAAGACTTCTGCACTTTTCTATTGTATGTGTATAGTATTCTACATTTCTATTTCAGTAATTCTCTAGCTGTATACCATAAACTTTAGTCGTGGTATTTTAAAATTTTTATTCAGTTCAATGTGTTTTTTAAAATTTCTTTTGTGTCTTTCTTTATGATTCATGAATTATTTACAGTTGTGTAGCTTTTGGTTTATAAATGCTTGGAGATTTTGCTGTTGTCTTTATATTCTGTTAATTTGTAATTCGATTCTACTGTGGATGAAGAACATACCCTGTAATTTTTCAATCTTATAATTTTTTTGTGGTTTTATGACCAAAGATATGAGATATGAGATATACGTATACGTATATAAATACACATTATTTTATTTGAAGTGAATTTCTTTTTGATAATCCATAATTGGGTTGTGCTTCTAAATCTACTCCGCTGAAGTACTTTGTGTTACTATTGCTGTATTTAGAACATTAAAATGTAATCTAATTAGTGATTTATTAGGGCTTAGGTCTACTGTCTTACTTTTTCTGCATTTTCGATTACTTCTTTTTCCCTTTACATGTTTTCATATTGGTTATTTGAACACTTAAAAATTTTTTTTTTTAATTATCTGCAGTGGTTTTGAGTGTGGCTATCCCTTTGTATAGCATTTTTAGGGGCTGTTTGAGGTATTTTGTTATATTTCATGATTTACCACAATCTAGTGGCCTTGCCATTTTACCGGTTCAAATGAAGTATAGAAACAATCCCTGTCCTTACCTCCCTCTGTTCTCCTTCGTTTACAATAAAATAATTTAAAATGTTCCCTCTACCTACATTTATAGCTGCACCAGAAATGTTGCCATTTTTGCTTCTACCATGAAACATAATTTAAAAGACTCAACAGAAAAAAAAGTCTGTCCTACTTACTAATATTTTTGCTTATTGTGTTTTTTCTTTTTCCTGCATTTCAAAAATTTTATTTTTCATTGCTTTCTTTCTGTTGAGAGAATGTCCATTAGCCCTTTCTAAGAGTACATCTGATAATGACAAATCTTAGATAAAGCGTATCTTAGTTTTCTTTCATCTGAGAATTTCTTGATTTTCTCTTCTTTCCTAAGATGTGTTTGTGGTAGACAGAAGGTTTGACGTGACAGTCCTTTTCATTCAGAACTTGAAAATTGTTGTGCCACTTCCTTCGGGCCCCCATGGTTTCTGATGAGAATTCCACTGATTTTCAAATTGTTTTTTTCCTACAGGTAAGGTGTTGTTTCTCTCCAAATGCTTTCAGAACTTTTTCTTTGTGGTTCAGTTTTCTGAAGCTGGGCTAAGATGTATCTTGTTTTCCATTTTCTTAGTTATATCCTGTTCGAGAGTCATTAAGCTTCTTAAATATGTATGCTTAAAGCCTTTTGCCACATTTTGGAAGTCTTTAGCCACTATTTCTTTGAATAGTTTTCCAGCCCTGCCAACGTTCTCTCTTCCTGTGACTTTTATGGTGTGAAGATTAGATCTTCCTTCATAGTGTCACAGATCTTTAAGACTCTATTCACTCATTTACTTATTTGTCTGGTGTATTTCCTCTCTGCTATTAAAATTCAGTAATTTCTGTTGTTCTTTCTTAAACTTCAATGATTCTTTTCTCTATTCCCTCCAGTTTTTCCATTGAACACATCGGCAAACTCTGTTCTACAACTTTGCTAAATTCACTTATTATATGTAAGAACTATTGGGTAGTTCCTATAAGATTTTCTATGTACAGAATTATGCTGTCTTTGACTAAGTACAGAATTAGCTCTTCCTTTCTTATTCATACAGATTTTTTTTCTTTTTTCTAACCTTATTGTACCAGCTGCAATCTCCAGTATAATGTTGAGCAGAAATGGTAAAAGTGGACGTCCTTGTCTTACTCCTATAATTATGAAGAATTATAGTCTAGTATTTTATAATTGAGTATGATTTGAAGTACGGTGTCAGAAGAGGCATCAGGCTGACAGTTGGAGAGAGGAAGAAGTGCTCTTTATAAGGGAGCTGACATATATAAATTGAGGCTATTCTGTATAATCATTTTTCTACAAGAAAGGCCAGGGAGCGGCCTTCATTTCTGAAGAAATGCCCTAAAAAAAGGAGTAAAGTTAGATAGTACCTACAAAAAGGAATATTAGCCTTGTCTTCTGTTTATATAGATGATAACCCACTGGACTTGTTATATGACCCATTCCCTTAGTGATGCTACTAAATTGATGAATTTGTCTGTTTTATGTATGTTGTCAAATTTACTGGCATTAAGGTTTTCAAAATATTCCTGTGTTACTCTTTTAATGTGTTAAGGATGTTTGGTAATATGTAATATTTCATTTATAAAATTGATAATTTGCATATCTTCTTTTAATGATTTGCTTAGTTATAAATCCATGAATTTTATAGATCATTTAAAAATATATTTTATTATAAACCTTCTCGCTAACCTAAAAAAAAAAATCCCAACTGAGATAGCTTCCCTGGTGAATTTTATAAAATTTAAGATAGTACATCAATCCTACACAAACTCTTATTATAAAGGAAAGAGAGCTTTTCCAACTCATTTTTATACTAGAATTAGTCTGATAACAAAATCAAACAAAGACATTGTTGAAAAATTAAGACTAATTTCCTCATGACCATAAATGTAAAAATTTCAACAAAGTATTAGCATATTCAATCCATCAATTTATTAAAAAGATATTAAATCAGCCAGGCACGGTGACTCATGCCTGAATCCCAGCACTTTGGGAGGCTGAGGCAGGCAGATCACCTGAGGTTGGGAGTTCAAGACAGACCTGACCAACATGGAGAAACCCTGTCTCTACTAAAAATACAAAATTAGCCGGGCGTGGTGGGGCATGCCTGTAATCCCAGCTACTCAGGAGGCTGAGACAACAGAATTGCTTGAACCTGGGAGGTGGAGGTTGTGGTGAGCTGACATTACCCCGTTGCCCCCTAGCATGAACAACAAGAGTCAAACTCAAAAATAAAAAAAAGAAAAAAAAAAACTAAATCATGAACCAGTGAAGATTATGCAAGATAGGTGTAATATTTAAAAAATCCATCAATATGATTCATCATATTTAGAGAACAAAGGGAAAAATTGTATAATCCCTCCCTCCCTCCCTCCCTCCCTTCCTCCCTCCCTCCCTCCCTCCCTCCCTCCCTTCCTTCCTCCCTTCCTCCCTTCCTTCCTTCCTTCCTTTCTCTCTCTCTTTGAGTCTCACTTTGTCACCCAGGTTGGAGTGCCGTGGCGCAATTTTTGCTCACTGCAACCTTTGCCTCCCGGATTCAAGCGATTCCCCTGCCTTAGCCTCCCGAGTTGCTAGGATTACAGGCGTGCGCCACCATGCTCAGCTAATTTTTGTAATTTTAGTAGAGACGGAGTTTTACCATTTTGACCAGGTTGGTCTCAAACCCCTGGGTTCAAGTGATCCGCCTGCCTTGGCCTCCCAAAGTGCTGGGATTACAGGCGTGAGCCGCTGTGCCCGGCCTGTATAATATCTTTAAAAGATGTATATAATTTTTTGACAAAATTCAACATCCATGCATGATAAAAACAATCAAACTCAGGATGAAAACTAAATTCCTCCAACTGATAAAAGGAACCTAAGACACACCCAGAGCTAAAGTCATACTTAATGATAAATTAACCCTGAAATCTTTCTTTATAATTTCAAGAATAAGACAAGGATGGTTACTTTTACTATTTCTACTCAACGTTATATTGGAGGTTTTTGTTGGTACAATAACGTTAGGCAAAGGAAAAAAACCACTATATGAATAAGAAAGGAAGAACTAGTGTTGAACTTACTCAACATTACATGATTATGTACATAGAAAATCCTATAGGAACTACCCAATAGTTCTTGTCTCTAATAGAATTAACAAAGTTACAGAGCAGAGTTCGCCGGATGTGTTCAATGGGAAAAAATGGAGGAAATAGAGTAAAGAATCAGTGAAGTTGAAGAAAGAACAACAGAACTTAATTTTAACAACAGAGAGGAAATAGACCAGAAAAATAAGTAAGTGGATGAATAGAGCCTTAAGGATCTGTGACACTATGAGGAAAGATCTAATCTCTACATCATAGAAGTCTCGGAAAGAGGAGAACATTGGCATGGCTAGAAAACTATTCAAAGAAATAGTGGCTGAAGACTTCCAAAATTTGACAAAAGACTAAAGCATACATATTTAGGAAGCTGAATACATCTCAAACGAGATAAAACTAAGAAAATGGGAAACAAGATACATCCGAATCAAATTTCAGAAAACTAAATCACAAAGAAAAATTTTGAAAGCAATTGGAGAGAAACAACACCTTGCCTGTAGGGAAAAAAACAATTTGAAAATCAGTGGAATTCTCATCAGAAACCATGGGGGCCAGAAGGAAGTGGCACAATAATTTTCAAGTTAAAATGAAAAGGACTGTCCCTCCAAACCTTCTGTCCATCGAAAATACATTTTTAGGAAAGAAGAGAAAAGACATTCTCAGATGAGGGAAAACTAAAAGATCTTTTCTAAACAGAAAAGGATCAATGAACAAGTTAACTCATCTGAAAATCATTTTTTTTTTAATTTGATGATGTCAATACTATCTTTTATTTTTCTTCAGTGCTTGAAATTTTTGTTCCAAGGTATTTATTTCCTTGGGTATCATGTTTTACTTTTACTTTTTTCTCAAGATTTTAGAGTTTCTCACGATTAGGGCTAGCATATATTATCTCATGTATGTATGGTATGAAAAGTAGTTTGAGCCTTATTATTGCTCTTTTTCCAAAATTGTTTGAGAAGATAATCCTTAACCTGTTAAGTTAACTTGGCACTTTTAAAAAAAATCACTTGACCATATTGTTAAATTTACTCTTCTGACTCACTGATCTATTTCTCTGTCTTGAAACAAGTGACAGATTATCTCGGTTGCTGTAGCTTTTTGGAAAGTATTTGGTTATCAGTATACATTAGTATTTCTATAAAAGTTTTGGAACTATTTAAATGGTTGATAATTTCTACTAAAAAAGAAGTTGTTGGAATTTACTTTGGATTATATTGTATCTACAGATCTATTTCCGAGAAGTGACATTTTAGTAAAACGTAGTCTTCCCATCCATTAACTTATGTAGGTAATTCTTAGCAATGTGTTGTAGTTTTCACCATGGAACCCTTGCACATACCTTGTTAAATTTGCTACTTATGATTTTAAGTATATACATATACATTTAATGCCATTCTAAATGATATTAAAATTATACTTTCCAATTTTTTTTTGTATAGATATAAACTTTATTTTTACACATGTTCGGATTATATGGCCTTGTTAAACTCACTTATTAATTTTAGTAGCTTCTGTACATTCCTTAGGGGAAGATTCTCTATAGAGATAAACATTTTATGTATACATAAAGGCAGTTTTACCCTTTATATTCTAATCGTTAGGACTTTTTTGCTTGATTGCAGTGACTAGGACCTTGACTACAATGTAGACTGACTCTAGGTGAGAGAGAACATCTTTGTTGTATTTCTCATCTTAAGGGAAAACATTAAGTCTTTATTAGATATGATGCTATCAGCAGGTTTTTCATAGATGATTTTTATCAGGTTAAAGAAGTCCTCTTTTACTCCTAACTTCTTAACAGGTTTGATCAAAATGACTTTGGATATGTCAAATAAATTTTCTGTACTCACTAATATGATTCTATTTTTCATTCATTATATATTATTATTATATGGTAAATTACATTTATTTGTTTTTAGTGTGAAAATCACCTTACATTTTGGAGGTAAATCCTACTTGGTCCTGGTATGTTAGAAATTTGAAATATTTATAAATTAAATTAAGTAATTTTTAAAAAATATTTTTGCTTGTGTGTTCCTGAGAAAAGCTGCTGTGCAATTTTGTTTACTTTTACATTTCTGTAAGGTCTGATTTTTTATATTGAGGTAATGATGCATTCATAAAACTATTAGGGTGTGTACAGGGATAGGCTAACCTATTAGGCCTGGGCTGCTCAGCTCTGAATATTTCCAAGAAAGGGTAAGCTTCTGAACTGCCCCACAGCCTGATCATGGGAGATGAGCTTTCCAAGTCTTTGCAGTGCTCTGCCTGATAAGAGTGTTTTTCCTTCTTTCTTTTCTTTTTTCTTTTTTTTTTTTTTTTTTTTGAGACGGAGTCTCGCTCTGTCGCCCAGGCTGGAGTGCAGTGGCGCGATCTCAGCTCACTGCAAGCTCCGCCTCCCGGGTTCACACCATTCTCCTGCCTCAGCCTCCCAAGTAGCTGAGACTATAGGCACCCGCCACCAAGCCCGGCTAATTTTTTTTTTTTTTTTAAGTAGAGACGGGATTTCACCGTGTTAGCCAGAATGGTCTCGATCTCCTGACCTCATGGTCTCGATCTCCTGACCTCATGGTCCACCTGCCTTGGCCTCCCAAAGTGCTGGGATTGCAGGCGTGAGCCACCGCACCTGGCCGATAAGAGTGTTTTTCTAATGCCTGAGTCCTCAGACCTCACGATACTAGTTTGATCAGATTGGTTAGGCTAACAACATGATTTATTTGAATGTCTTATTGTGCTCTGGGCAGCTGTAGTTTGAGTAGCCATGGTTAGTCATGCAGGTGCCGCATGCCAATGGAAGTGACCCTCAATAAAAATCCTTGACTTGAAGCTTACATGAGTGTTTCTCATTGACAACATGTCACATGTGTTATCACATGTTGCTGGGAGAATAAAGGGTAACCATGAGACTCCACTGGGTGAGGACAACTGGAAGCTTCTATCTGGTTTATCCTGGACTTTGTCCCATGTGCCTTTTCTTTTGGCTGATTTTACTGTTTCCTTCCACTGTAATAAACCATAACTGTGAGTATAATAGCTTTTCTGAGTTCTGTGAGTTCTTCTAGTGAGTCATGGAGCCCGAGGATGGTCTTGGTAACCCAGTGCACAAGATAGTTCCGTATATGGGAGTCTCAAGGCTGACTCTGACCCACTGAAACATGATGGATGTATTCTTTCTT
This sequence comes from Macaca mulatta, assembly GCF_049350105.2. Taxonomy (NCBI): domain Eukaryota; kingdom Metazoa; phylum Chordata; class Mammalia; order Primates; family Cercopithecidae; genus Macaca; species Macaca mulatta. The sequence goes on along the minus strand of NC_133412.1, from coordinate 6,202,034 downwards.
TTTTTTTCTTTTTTGTTAAAGGAAAAAATAACAGGCCAGGGAATTAAACACTTCTGATGCATGGATGGCTATCACGTCACCCACTGTAAAATCCAGAAGCTGCATTGTGATTGGTAATTGGAGGTAAACTTTTACCAAGAAGATTTAGAAATGACATGACCAACTATTTAAGAGTTGGCTGACTGGATCCCTAGAGAAATGTAGACTAATGAAAATATAGGTAACATATACAATTATGTCGCCATTATGTCGCCATTTTTATCTATGATAGCTAAAATTAAAGACGAGTGTTTCAGCAGATCCTGGACCTGCACCAAGCTTGGATTGTGGCCAGTCCTAGCTATGGCCACTAGCTTTATTGTTGCTTCCAAGGAAAAACTATTCTGGAACAGCAAATGTCACCTCTGTGACCTCTGATTACCAAGATGGTAGTCCAGATTGGGGACAGGGAGCAAACCTAAGAAAGAACTGAAACAAAAGGCTACAGTGTAAAGAATTTGTCTCATTTTGTACCTCAATATAATTAACTTTTTGAAGAACCTTTATTAAAATGAATTGTGACATGACTAACTCGGGAGCAGTCTCCTTGATTTTTAATGCTGCAGTATGGAGGAGCATATTTGGTCAATCCTGGAGAATTGTCCATGTGCTAGTAGTAAGAATGTGTATTCTGTATTTTTTGGATAAAATGTTCTGTATATGTCTGTAAGGTATATTTGGACTAAAGTCCAATTTATGTCTCATGTTTCATTCTTGATTTTCTGCCTAATGCTGAGAATGAGTTAGAAGTGCCCCAACATTATTTTATTGGAGTCTATATGTCTTTTTAGATCCACTTCTAGTAATACTTCCTTTATGAATCTGAGTATTACAGTGCTATGTGCAATATATTTAGAATTGTTATATCCTCTTAATGGATTGATTCTTTCATTATATAATGACTTTTTCTGTGAGTGTGTTTGTGTGTTTGCTGATTTTGACTTAAAGTCTGTTTATCTAAGTATTGCTATTCCTGTTGGCTTTTGATTTCCATTTGCTTGGGACATCTTATTACATGCCTTTACTTTCAGTCTATATATGTCTTTAGAGGTATAGTGCATTTCTTGTAGGCAGCATATATTGGAACTTTTAAAAAAATCCATTCAGCTGGACTATATTTTTTAGTGGAGAATTTAATCCGTTTAAATTTAAGGGTATTATTGACAGGAGGTTTTGTTCCTGTTATAACGCTGCTTTTTACCCATTATTTTTTCTGTACTTTTTGTTTCTTTCCTTTTCTATTACCGATTGTCCTTTCTGTTTGCTGATAGTCTGTGGTAGTACCATTTGCATAATTTCTGTTCCTCATTTGTGTGTTTGTTTTACCAGTGAGTTTTATATTTTCATGTGTTTTCATGATGCTAATTACTGTCCTTTTACTTCCAAGTTTAGAACTCCCTTGCACATTTCTTTTTTTATTATTATTAAAAAAATTTTTTTTGAGATGGAGTCTTACTTTGTTGCCCAGGCTGGAGTGCAGTGGTGCCATCTCAGCTCATTGCAAGCTCCGCCTCCTGGCTTCATGCCATTCTCCTGCCTCAGCCTCCTGAGTGGCTGGGACTACAGGCACCCACCACCACGTTCAACTAATTTGTGTGTGTGTGTGTTTAGTAGAGATGGGGTTTCACCGTGTTAGCCAGGATGGTCTTGATCTCCTGACTTCGTGATCCTCCCGCCTCAGCCTCCAAAAGTGCTGGGATTACAGGCGTGAGCCACCGTGCTCGACCCCTTGCACATTTCTTTTAAGGCCAGTTTAGTGGTGATGAATGCCCTCCACATTTGCTTGTCTGGGAAAGACTATTTCTTCTTCATTTATAAACAATAATGTTGCTGGATATGGTATCCCTGAGTGGCAGTTTTATTTTTTTACTTTCAGCACTTGGAAGGTATTATCCATTCTTTCCTTGCCTATAAGGTTTTCACTAACAAGACTGCTGTTAGACTGATAGGGGCTCCTTTATATGTGACTCCACACTTTTTTTCATGCTGTTTTCGGGATTTTATTTTTCTTATTGACTTTAGACAGTTTGACTATAATACGCTGTGGTGAAAACCTTTTGCATTGTGTCTAGCGGGTTCTGGGCCTTTTGTATCTGTATGCCTAAATCTTTTGCTAGCCTTGGAAAGTTTTCATCTGTGATTTCATTAGATTTTGGACACTTTTGTTTCCTCTTTGCCTTTGGATATTCCAATAATTTGTATATTTGGTAACTTTATAGGGTCATAAAAGCTTTGTTCATACTTTTAAATTATTTTTTCTTTATTTTTCTCTTACTGGCTTATTTTAAAAGACCTATCTTCAAGTTCTGAGATTTTTTCTTCTGTTTTATCTAGTCTGTTGTCAAACTGCTTAGTGTATTTTGTAGTTTATTTAAGGAATTCTTCAGTCCCAGAATTTGTTTGCTTCTTTTTCATGATATCTATCTCTTTGATAAATTTCTTATGCATATCCTGATTTTTTTTTGCAATTTCTTTGTATTGTTTTTATGGAATTCTCTTGTATCTCGTTGAACTTCTTTATTATCATAGTTTTTTTTATTTTTTGTTATTTTTTGTTTAGGATTTTGTGAATTTCTTTTCGATTGGATTCTGTTACTGGAGAATTACTGTGTTCCTTTGGAGGGCTAAATGGAAATTTTCTTCCTTTTTTATGTTTCATATGTTTTTACATTGATATCTGTGCAACTGGTATAATCGTCACTTCTTTCAATTTTTTGAATATGTCTTCATAGGCAAGAACTTTTTCCCGAAGATGTATCAGTGGTGTTGGTTGGGTAGGCTCTTTGGATTTGATTCCAGGTATATACTGTAGTGTAGTCTCCATATAATTTATCAGGCTATAAGCAGCGTCAGTGGTATATGTGATTTCCTTGGTGATTTAGGGTGTGGTTATCAGTGTAAGTTAGCACTGTGCTGTCCCCAGTAATCTAACTCACTGGGAGCACTACTCCTGGGGGAAAGGATGGCGCAGTGCATCAAAAAGGTGGCTCCTGAGACAATGGAAACCATAGTGCACACTTTCCAGAGCATGAGCACTCCCCGTCTGGGTCTGTGAGAAGTGACTCCACCCCCAGTCATAGCACAAAGTCTCTTCTTGGCCTCGGGGGTGGAGAGTTGGAACAAGGATGCCAGGTGGGCCAGTCTTCATGCCTCAGTGGTAACGGCATTGGGCTGAAATGCTTGTTCTTGGGCCCCAGGGCTGGGTACACTTGCACTGGTATTAATAGGACCAGGATGGCTATTTCTTTCGCCTCCTGGTATCTTGCTTGGGTGCTGGTAGTGGCAGCTATTAGCTTGGCAGATAAGCAGGTTCTCAAGTCTCTGAGAAGTTGGTGTGGTGTGAGCAACGTCAATAGCACTGGTGGGAAAATGCTGTGGGTCTTGTGTGGTTTTGGCGTTGGCAGTGGCTGTGATCTGGGGCCGCCACCCACAACCCCAGACATTCAGCTCTCAAGTTAATCTGTTGTTGGTGGCAGCAGCACCACAGCACCACACAGAGCAGAAGGGGCTCTGTTCTTCACACGTTATCCTGAGCATGGACACCATGCTGCCAGTGGGGATGCAGTCACCACTCACAGCCCTAGACAGGCAGCCCCCTGGCTTGCTTGTGCCAGCCTCCAGCAGCACAGAAGTAACTTCAGGTGCAGCAGTGTGCAGCGCAGGAGGAGCGACCCTGCTCTCCATGTATGAGCCCGGGCAAAGAGTCCTCTGCTGGTGGGAGGGGATCTCACTCTCGGCCCGTGAGGCCAAGAACAGACTTTGTGCTATGACTGGGGGTGGAGTCGCTTTTCACAGACCCATACAGGGAGTGCACATGCTCTGGAAAGTGTGCACTGTGATTTTCTTTGTCTCAGGGGCCATCTTTTTGAAGCACTGTGCCATCGTTTCCCCCACAAGTAGTGCTCCCTATGAGCTAGATTACTGGGGTCAGCACAGTAATCACAGCAGCTTTGGGTCCAGTCAGTGCTGCGCTCACTAAGGTCCTCTCTGTGGACTCTAAAGTATGTCAGTGGGAGCTCCAGGATGTGGATTTATGGGAGTTGTGGTTCCCAGGAAAGAATATAGTCCCATAATGGCTTTCCTCTCACTATGGCACCCTGCTGCAGCCACTTAGGTCTGTGGGTATGAGTGAGTCAACACAAGTTCCTTCTCTGGTGCAATGCGTTTGCAAGGTCTCCAGTCCATTGCCCATGCTAGTGTTGGTGTTCATGTGGGTAGAGGATCTCTCTTGTGGTTTGGATTGCAGCCATATTACCATGTGTGGGTAAAATGGCCAAGGGGTAGAGAAGAGCTCATTTGGGGGCTCCTTGACACAAAAGTCTACTGCACTGTGACTTCAAAACCAATGGTTGAACAAGAAGTTAAAGTTAGGGAAAATATGGGGATGCAGCAGTTGATACTATTAAGTTAAAAGTTTGAATAAAAATTGAAGTATGAACAGATTGTATGTGAAATGGTTGTATCTCCTTTACCTGAATGTAATATTGATGTGAATAACATATCTGACTGAAAGGAGAGTTACCTTGTTTAGAATTGTAATACAGAAGGCATGTAAGTTCTCCCCTCAGTCAGCATTAATTAGATTTTCTAAATGAGAACTAATAAAACTGTCTAAACTCACATGGGTTGTTAATTTGAAAGAGTAAAAAAATATGGAAGAGCAAAAAACTAGTGGAAAAAAATGAGATTACCACTTTTTTTTTTTTTTTTTGAGACGGAGTCTCACTCTCTCCCCTAGTCTGGAGTGCAGTGGCACGATCTTGGCTCACTGCAAGCTCCACCTCTGGGGTTCACGCCATTCTCCTGCCTCAGCCTCCTGAGTAGCGGGGACTACAGGTGCCTGCCACCACATGCGGCTAATTTTTTTTTTTTTCATTTTTAGTAAAGACGGGGTTTCATCGTGTTAGCCAGGATGGTCTCAAACTCCTGACCTCGTGATCCACCTGCCTTGGCCTCCCAAAGTGCTGGGATTACAGGCATGAGCCACCATGCCTGGCCGAGATTACCACTTTAATTAATGTCATTTTAGCAGTTGGAGAACTGGTACCAAAAAATTCTCTGTACAGTATCCCTATGTGGATACTGAATGGTTTCCCAGAAACTGTGTGGCTCATGGAAACTAACTATAGATTATCAAGGCTTGAATAAGGCAATACTACCTACAACATTAGCACTCTCTCCATATGGTTTCAGTGGCAACACACACGTGCACACACATACATGCACACACCCACACATACACATCCAAAGAGACTGGTACTCAATGATTGATTTTTATTTTTATTTATCTTATTTATTTTTTTGAGACAGAGTCTCGCTTTGTCTCCCAGGCTCTGGTGCGGTGGTGCGACCTTGGCTCACTGCAAGCTCTGCCTCCCGAGTTCAAGTGATTCTCCTGCTTCAGCTTCCCAAGTAGCTAGGATTTCAGGTACCTGTCACCACATGCAGCTAACTTTTGTGTTTTTAGTAGAGACAGGGCTTCACCGTGTTGGCCAGACTGATCTCAAACTCCTGGCCTCAAGTGATCCGCCCGCCTCGGCCTCCCAAAGTGTTTGGATAACATGAATAGCATGAATCACCATTCCGGGCCCTCAATGATTGATTTTTAAGATTTGTTTTTACTTCCAATCTCAGAAAAGAGTCAATCACAGTTTTCCTTCACGTGAAAATGAGGATCCAATTTGCATGGATTGTTTTGCCACAGGGTTATGGGAATTTACAAGATTGCTCATTTAATTTGGCTAAAAGATATTTGGGACTTGATACAGATCCTAAGCATGACAATAAAACACACTGATGATATCATCTTAATATTTGAAACCAAAGAAGGTAGGACTGACTAAATACAGTGGTGGCATGCATGACTAACATAGGATGGTTGATAAATCCAGCAAAAATCAAAGGGCCTGCCTGAGTGGTGAAATTCTTAAGAATAACCTTAACAGGGGCCACCTGTGGCATACCACAGGCAAGAAAAAATAACATGTTGTCTGTGTTTTTTTTTTTTTTTTTTTTTTGTGTGTGTGTGTGTGTGTTGCTACAAAGGAATACCCAAGGCTGAGTAATTTATAAAGAAAAAAGGTTTATTTGGCTCACAGTTCTGCAAGAGGTACAGGAAGCATGGTGCCAGCATTTGCTTCTGGATATGGGCTTGAGGCAGCTTCCATTCATGGTGGAAGACAAACCGGAACCAGTATGTGCAGAGATTACATGGTAACAGAGAAGCCAAGGGGTGGGTGGGAGATGTCCAGCTCTTTTTAACAACTAGCTTTCCTGGGAACTAATGAAGTGGGAACTCACTCACCCTAGGGAGGGCACCGACCTATTCATGAGGGATCCACTCCATAGCCAGAACACCTCCCATTAGGTCCCACCTCCAACACTGGGAAACAAATATAAACATGAGGTTTGAGGGGGTGAAACATCCACACGATACCCTTGTCACCATCTACCCACTGTAATTAAGGAATAAGCACAACACCTGGTTGGGTGGTTTGGCTACTGAATGATGCATATTGCAATCCAAGAATATTGCTAGTTATTATCCATAAAATTACCCCAAAAAGGAAAAATTTGAAATTGGGGACCAAACAATAGTAGACTATGAATGAATTGCAAAAATGGTGGTTCACACAATCCCTTTGGAACCTTATGATCTGCATTCGGATATAATTTGGGAAGTATCTACAACTTGCATTCATGCAAACTAGAGTTTATGGCCAAAGCATGTTGGTGTCACTCACCAGTGATTGTTGGGCTATAAAATTTCCAGATATGATGATACATTAACACCATTTGAGAGACAATTATTGGCTTGCTATTAGACATCAATTGGAGCCACGCTCTACGAATAAAAGGCATAAAATAATCTTGAAACTTGAAATACCATAATGTCTTGAATAACCAGGGAAATGGTCTAACAAGGAAGACAGTGCCCAGAAGAGCTCCATAACAAAATGAAACTGATTGGAACAGATTTATGCATTCAGAAGAATACAAGGAGGCACTGATCAGATTCATGGGCATGCAGTCTGTTTTCCTCTAGGGTCAAATTTGGAACCACTGCCAAATTTTATTGCCACATGAGTGGTGCCCTATTAAGAGGTGAAGCCAGCTGGGCTTCTGGGTTGAGTGGGGACTTGGAGAACTTTTCTGTCTAGCTAAAGGATTGTAAGGGCAACAATCAGAGCTCTGTGTCTAGCTAAAGGTTTGTACATGCACCAATCAGCACTGTGTAAAAATGCACCAATCAGTGCTCTGTGTCTAGCTAAAGGTTTGTAAACGCACGAATCAGCACTCTGTAAAAACGGACCAATCAGCACTCTGTAAAATGGACCAATCAGCAGGATGTGGGGGGCGGTGCAAATAAGGGAATAAAAGCTGGCCCCTGGGCCAGCAGCAGCAACCCAGCCAGGTATTGTTCCAGGTTGTGGAAACTGTTCTTTCGGTCTTGGAAATAAATCTTGCTGCTGCTCACATTTTGGGTCTGCACTACTTTTATGAGCTGTAACACTCACCGTGAAGGTCTGCGGCTTCTCTCCTGAAGTCAGCGAGACCAAGAACCCACCAGAAGGAAGAAACTTTGGACACATCTGAACATCTGAAGGAACAAACTCCGGACACATCATCTTTAAGAACTGTTAACACTCACCGCGAGTGTCCGAAGCTTCATTCTTGAAGTCAGTGAGACCAGGAGCCCACCAGAAGGAACCAATTCCGGACACAGTATAAACAGCACTTGATTGACCAACACAAACCTGTTTGGTTTACAAATGGTAGTTCCAAGGTGAATGGACAATATCCTGTTTGGAAGGCTGCCACACTGTGACCTACTGATGGAAAAGCTCTGATTGAAGATGAGAAGGACAAATCAGGTCAGAGAATAGTAATTTCATACTTTTTTATTTTTATTGTTTTGGAGAGATGGAATAGTTGAACAATAGCAAGGACCTCAATATTTAGGTATTTACCCACTTACGGTCAGTGGCACGGGCCTTGCCATCGGGCAGATGGGCAACACAGAACTGAGTTATTAAGGGGATTCCTTTAGGGGGCATGATTCCATAGAAGTCACTGTGTGAATTTAAGGGACACATTAAAGTGACACACATGTTCATGCCCATCAGAAGAATTCCGCTTCATGATCAAAAGGTAACGGAAACCAGCTAGTTGACTTCCTGGCATGCTCTCTTGAGTTAGCCACTTTGGTCCATGAAATGAGTGGACAAGGGGAGCTACAAGAGTGGATGGATAGTCTGATCATTGATACACATCTCTTGCACTCTTCGAGGCACAAAATGACAATGAAAACTTCTCTGTCTGGCAACAAGATAGACCAAGACTATAGATGGCTGTGGGGCAGATTCCCTGGGGTTGGGGGGTAAGGGAAGGTCTCACACATAGCTGGCAAGCAGACTGCATCGTACCACACCATAGTTCCAGGGGACTATATATTTGTCCTGAAAGGAACAGAGACTCAAGTGTGCTTTGCATAGAGCCTAGTCGTAGATACAAATGATCCAAACACCTGTATGAAATCGAAATACTATACCAATTTGGACCACTAAGTTACATTTCTTCTGAACAAGGAACATACTCACAGCCCATGGTGCCCAACAGTGAACAATGTTTCATGTCAAATGTATATATCACCTATTGGAGTACTCGGAACAGGAATTTGAAATATGTGTTGTCTAAAATGAGAGGAGATGAGGATGAAGGGCTAGCTTATGTACGTTCATGAAGTGTACACCATAAGAAAGGCCAAAAGGGGGCTTGCGCTTGGTAGATTACTCTGCTTTTCTGAGGGATCTGGACAAAAAGAAATGGGAGAGGTTGTTAACAATTCTTACCCCTATCATCTTACCTTTTGTTTTCTCTTGTTTTCGTTTTTGACACTTGGGTCATTTAAAGTTTGTTGTAAAATATCCAAATATTGAGGAGGGTTTCAAGACATCATTCTTATACTAATTTTCAGTTTAATGCTGTTTATATTGGAAAACATGCTTTGTAGGATTTCAATCCTCTTACATATATTGAAAATTGCTGTTCAGTGTCTGAGACCCACTGTTTCATCATATATTTTGACCAAAGTTGTTGTTTTTAAAAGGGAGTAGTACATGTCCAGGATTATTCACTCTGTCGGAACCCCTGCAGAAATCTGTTATTATAATTTAAAAGTGAAGTTAAAACCACAGTTGAGCATCACTAAATTGGTGAAATGCAAATTAAAATTACAATAAAATACCACTTTATACCCATTAGGATGACTACTATAAAATTTAAAAGAAAAACAAAATAAGTGTTGGTGAAAACGTTGAGATGTGGAAGCCTTGCACAGCGTTGTTGGGAATGTAAAATGGTACAGCTGCTGTAGAAAGCAGTCCAGCAGTTCATCAATAAAAATAGAATTACACGTCATCAAGTAATTCCCCTTCTTGGCGTATGCCCAAAAGAATTGAAAGCATGGTCTCAAAAATATACTGGTACACCCATGGTGATAGCAGGTGTTATTCACAATCACTTAAATGTGGAAGCAACCCAAGTGTACATATAAATAAAAGAGATAAATAAAATATGTTGTATACATATATTGGAATACTATTCAGCCTTAAAAAATGAAGAAAATACTGAAATATAGTACAACCTTGATGAGCCTTAAGAGCATTACACTAAGTGAAATAAGCCAGTCACAAAAAGACAAATACCGTCTTATGATTCTGCTTAAGGAGGTACTTAGAGTACTCTGACGAAGTCATAGAAACAGCAAATAGAATGGCGGTTTTCAAGGACTATGGGGAGAAGAGAATGGGGAGTTATTGTTTAATGGGTACAGAGTTTCAGCATTGCAAAATGAAATGTGTTCTGGAGATGATGGATGCTACACATCTGAAGATGCATCACAATATATACGTGCTTAATGCCAATAAAATGTACATGTAAAAGTGGTTACAATGGTAATTTATATTATGTGTATTTTATCACAGTAGAAAAAGTGATGCAAACTTAAAACACATGCACAGAGTTGCCTGCTGGTCTTCAGCCTGCCTGAGTCTCAGGGCTAGGATGAACAGAAAACGGGAGGGAGAGACCATATGTGGATGCACTGGGCTGAAGTGATGTGTGTGGAGTAGGAAGAGAGGTGAGGCTAGCAAGAAATGAAAACAAAAGATAAAAATAAATACTCAGAAAATAGGAATTTAGTAGATATCAAAGTATTGCTTACACTGATTTTCTCGGGCACGTGAGTGGGAAGTGGAGGTTGGAAATTGGGATGCTTGGAACTGAGATTTTGGAGATACACAGTTACTGGCTGGAAATTAAACATAAGCATGGCTTTGCATTAATGGCTCAATTCTGTTCAACAGCAGAATTGTCCACAGGGAACTGCAATGTTGTTGTACCTTTGGCCGGGCTTGGGGAAGCAAATGGCCAGTCTTTGTCCATGTGTGATGGGGGAGAATTCCTGGTGCCTCCTTGTGCTTCTTCATGCAGCTGTTTCCTTCAGGTTGCTCCCTGCAAAGCGCCTGGGGTTGCAGCAGCAGAGGTGCTTGATGGACTGTGCCTGTCTCTACCTGCCTTCCTCTCCCTGTGTCTGAGCTCCCTGCATTGGATGAGCTGCTTTTTGGTATTTTATTGATGAGTCCAGCCCAAGGCTTACTGCTCAAGAATTACCTCATTCTGTCATCTCACTAATTCTCCTGCAAGTAACTGCAGGTCCTTAGAATTTGGAATAGACAAGTAAGGTCCATGATATAGGTGTACAGGGAAAGATTAAGCCCTCATTGTGTGTGTTATTTTACACAGAATAGAAAGGTTGCAGGGATTTGACAAGGAGTGGGTTCAGAGCTTGACAGAGTGATAAGGCATCATAAAGCCTGCAAGAAGAAAACAGGTAGCAATGCTTTAGCCTCCTACATTTGTGCTTTGGTCTCCTGCATGCACTATTTATTCCTGAAGTGCTGGGAAAGGACGCAGCACTATTGTTCAGTCCTGTGGCCCAGGTGCAAGGCAACAGCGTTTGAAATTAGGGCTGGGGTCGTCTGAGGGGAATCTGGTATAATAGCTCATTTTCTACAGGCTTTTTTCCAGAAGACAAAGCCAGCCAGTGTCAAAGAGCTGGGAAGGAGAATGTAGGGGAGGAGAAAGGGACAAAAGGGGGCCCTCTGCCCTAGGGAGAGTCTTCTGGGAGCACTGGCCACCCCTTTGTCTCTCAGCTCTCTGCAGAAGAAGGGATAGGGCGCGGAGAGATGGGGCAATGTTGGCTTGTGTGCTTTTGTCTTTTTTTTAACCCTCCCTGATCTACTCCTTTTTCTTTCCCTCTGAGTTTAGGGTTGTGATGGGCAAATTTCATGGTGTCTCCACAGAACAGCCTGATAGTGGCCTCACATGATTGATCTCTTGGGTTTCTCTGGTTGATATCTACAGATATTTGTGGGTATTGCACACCAGAGTGGATTAATTTGTCACCATGTAGGAGATAAGTTAGAGACAATGCAAAAAAGAGGAAAGGAAGTTTCAATTAGACAACCTGCGTGGTGATGGCTCAGAGGGCTGAAGTGGTATCAGAAATTGAAAAGAATAACTGTCGGTTTGGAAAAATTGCTTCCATTTCATAATCGCCTATTATTTCCCTAATAGCTTCATTTCACACTCCAGTCCTAGAGAAAATTACTGCGTGGGATTCAGAAGACATCCCGCATGGATAAAACTACTGCAGAGCTCTTGAGATTAAGGCCCTTCAGATAATGTGGTTTCCGGGCTGGGCGTGTGAAGAGGTTGTACGTGAGGGGCAGCACGGAGTGCGGTGTGGGGAAGACAGAAAAAGGGATGCCCTCTTTGTGCATTGAGGGGTCTCCACAGTGGGCTTTGTAGACAGGGGGGGTCCTCTTTGTGCCTGTGTTTTCTTCCTCATTCATAGAGAGGCTGGGGGAGGGGAGTGGTTGGGGGCTGGGGAGATGCTGGCTGTGCTACTTCTCTATTCTAACCCTTGCAGCCTATTCTTCTCTTTGGACTCAAGAGCCCTAATCATCTATTTTATATTCTTTAACTGTTCAGACTTAAATTGCCTCCACTTAAGTTGCCTTAATTTGCTAATTGGCTGCAGAAAGTTCTAAAGAGCTCTCTGGTTCATGGGTAGAACAAAAGGTACACAAAAACCCTGAGAGCCTCTGGTTTCGGACGGGGATCACAGGAAGCTGGGGCTAGACCACGTGAATTAAGAGTGTGAGGGAGAGCTAAGTCTCTGTCAAGACTGAATGAATAAATCAGTAAAGCCTCAGGTAGCTCAATCAAGATTGCTGCAATACTGAAGGACGCATTCATTGTCCCACGTCTCCCAAACCCAATATTCTGTTGCCGCTCACTGGCAGGGGTGCACTTCGGACGTGACGTGTTCACTGTTTAACAAGACTCAGAGCAGACTGTTTGAGACTGGGGGGATTCTCGGGAAACCCGGTGTGCTGGTCTGTGTCTGTGAGAGCTTTGTTTCTGCAAAAAAAATGTGTGGACCAACAGCTGGGAGGGGGAGTGTGCAGGAGGGAGGGAGGGGCAAGCTGTGAGCCCTCCCGTTGAGAGGAGGGGGCTTCCGGCCTTGCACTCTCTTCTTTGATGCCTGGCAAGTTCTTCATTGTGCTTGCATCTCTTTTAGGGTCACAGCAGAAGCAGGGGTGGGAACAGCAGGGAGAAACAGAGGGCTAATGCGCTGCCGACCCTTCTAACCTGACATCCACTCCTGTGGGCTGACAGCCGTTCATCAGCCATTTTCTGTTCTGTTCCTATGAAGGCAGCTTTCAGTGCCTCCAAATAAATTGCCTTTATGCCTATCTGCTCCCCATCCAAATACAACTGTGGGTGTGGACATTTGGGATGGAATATTGGGGCCTTCGATTCAGGTATGGATGAATGGAGAAGTCCTGATCATCTGTGGTTTAAGATGTGGAATTAAAAGGCAGATGGAATTCGACAAGAGGTGAGTTAAGAACTTGGTATGAGTCAAGGGTGACTTCAATAACAGCTCAAAAAGTAAAATAAAAAATAAAAGAAAAAAACATAGCCTTAGGAGGCCCTGATGTCAGAAATGCAAATTGTGCTCAATGAAAGTCTTTTGCCCACGTTTAGCTTTCTGACCCCAGAAGCATGCCTAGCTCAGGGCTGGTACAGGGTGCTGATGGTATTCTACATGATCATCCAAGGAGAGCCCACAATAGCTGAAGTTTGGGTCTGCCCTGTGTCATATCTGTGCAGGTTTTTGTTTTTTGTCCTTTTGATGACAAAGTTGATTGCAATCTGCTGGAAGGGACAGTTTTGTTAGACATTTGCCATATTTTTTAATGTAGTGAGGCTTGAATGTTTGAAATTGGGATTCTTGAGTAAAAGTTGATTTCAGGCCCATGAGTAAAAATGCAGTTTCTGAGAACAAAGCTCTTCGTGAGTCACTGGTGTCCATAGCAGCCAAGCGGGATGGCGGAGAGGGGGTTGCGTCTGGGTCCTGGGAGGGGTCCTCTGGGAGCATGCGCACTCCTCTTGCTGCAGTGCAGGGTCTTTTGTGCTCCTGCGTCAGCACTGGGCACTTGGTGGTGGGGTGGTTTGGAGAAGAGCGGAGGAGGTTGTGCGTTTGTCTTTATCCCCCCGGCTTTTTCCTCCCTCTCAATGACGCCATGATTATTAATAAACCATTTCGCACGTATGGCTGCAGATGTAAACACTTCACCAGAATTGCGCAGCTCTTGCGTGAGCTTTCCTATTGACGCAACTGGTGGGCTGGGATTTTGAGATGGGCTATGAGTATCCCAAATTTAGATGTAAAATAAAATACCCTGATCATTTGGGAATGATGATGTGGAATAAAAGGTCAAGGGATGTTTCACGAGGCGTAACTAAAGGCGTGGGGATGTGGGGTGCGGATGAATCTGAACGCTGCTTCCTGTTGACCCTCCCCTTGGTTAACCCTCTGAGACCCCCGAACCCTGCCAGCCTGCAGCAGTGGTGGGAGGTTAAGCAACTATAGAAATCTACATGTTTATGTTGGGCCTCGGTAAAGGGGAATCTGCAAGTTTCCCTTCTGGAAATAATGGTGGTGGCAACCGAATAGAAGCTTTTGGGGTAGAGAGTGTGAGCACTCGGGAATGAATCCGCTGCCTCTGTTCTTGGAGTAATCTCTCTCAAATCACAAAATGCTCACGGGGCAGGACGGGCTTTCCTACAGTCACTGCAGTTGACTGTGAATGCGGGCTTGAAAGGATGGTGTGGTACTGGTCTATGGATTTTGACAGATAGAGAGTGCCATGTATCCATTATGACAATTATCACACAGGATCCTTTACCCTCAAAAGAAATCCTCTGCACTTACCTATTCAACCCTCCATGTCCCCAAACCCCTGGCAACCATTGAGTCTCTATCATTTTGCTTCTTCCAGAATGTTATATAAATTGGATTGTGCAGTACATAGTGTTTTCAGAGTGACGTTTTTCACTTAGTAATACACATTGAACTTTCCTCCATGTTTTTGCAGGCCTCGATAGCCCATTTCATTTGATTGCTGAATAGTATTCCATTGTGTGGATGTACCACAGTGCATCTGTTCACCTACTGAAGGACATCTTGGTTGCTGACAGATTTTCTCGAGTAGGAGCAAAGCATATGTTACCATTCGTGTGCAAAATGTGTGTGGACTTCAGTTTTCAAAACAGTTGGCTAAATACCTAGGAGTGTGATTGCTGGATCATATGGTAATACTATGTTTAGCTTTGTGAGATGCTGCCAAATTGTCTTCTGAAGTGGTTGTGCCTTTCTGCATTCCTGCCAAAAATGAATGAGAGTCCCTGTTCCTCTGCATCCTCTCATTAGATGGTATGGTCGTTTTTTTTGGAACTTAGCCATGACAATAAATGTAGTAGTAACTTGTTTTAATTTGCACTTCCCTAATGACAAATGCTGTGTAGCATCTCTTCATGCTTTATGTTCCTGTTGCGTATTTTTTTGAGAAAGTGTCTGTTCAATGTTTCGCCTATCTTTAACTTGATTTACAAGTCTCCTCCTTTATCCACCGTCTTACTTTCCGCAATCCAAATATGTTAAATGGAAACTTCCAGAAATAATTCATAAGTTTTAAATTGCATGCCATTCTAAGTAGCATGATGAAATCTCAAGTCATCCCAATCTGTCCCACTCAGGAATTGAATCATCCCTTTGCCCGATGTTTCCTTGCTGTCCATGTTACTTGCCCTTTAGTCACTTAGTTGTCATCTCAGTTAATCAGACCCACTGTCAAGGTACCAGTGTTTGTGTTCAAGTGACCCTTATTTTACTTAATGTAACCTCCCAATGGGTTCTCCTTGCCCGCTGCCCAGATAGAGAGGAATTGCAGTAGAGACGGCAGATTTATCAAGACAGGGAAATTCCAATACAGAAAGAGTTTAATTCACACAGACTTGGCTAAACAGGAGAGAGGAGTTTTATTACTCAAATCAGCCTCCCACAGAATTCAGAGACTGGGATTTTTTAAGGATAATTTGGCAGGTCATTGCGGGGGGCAGGGAATGGAAAGTTCAAATTGGTCAGGTCAGAAGGGAAATCCTAGGGGGTGGAACTGGGTGCTTTGTGCTGTTTTCCATCCGTGGGGGGATCACGGAAACTGGTTGAACCAGATTGCTGATCTTGGTGGCACCAGCTGCTGAATGAGAATGCAGGATCTGATTCTGGAGCACAAATCTTAGGTTTTATAATAAAAATGCTATCCCTAGAAGCAACTGGGGCGGGGGGGTTAGGATTCTCGTGGCCTCTGGCTGCGTGACTCCTAAACCGTAATTTCTAATCTTATGCCTAATTTGTTAGTTTTACAAAGGCAATCTGGTCCCCAGGCAAGGAAGGGGTTTGTTTCAGGAAA
The DNA here is from genome assembly GCF_049350105.2 of Macaca mulatta. Classification (NCBI taxonomy): domain Eukaryota; kingdom Metazoa; phylum Chordata; class Mammalia; order Primates; family Cercopithecidae; genus Macaca; species Macaca mulatta. Next base: position 6,186,108 of record NC_133412.1, on the reverse strand, counting down.
GGGCTGCTATCGTCTTTGTTTCAAAGTTACACTATGAACTAAGTTCCTCCTAAAATTAGTTTGGCCCGTGCCCAAGAATGGATGATACGGTCTGGCTGCGCCCCACCCACATCTCAACCTGAATTGTATCTTTCAGAATTCCCATATGTTGTGGGAAGGACCCATGGAGAGCTAATTGAATCATGGGGACTGATCTTTCCTGTGCTATTCTTGTGATAGTGAATAAGTATCACAAGATCTGATGGGTTTTTCAGGGGTTTCTGCTTTTGCTTCTTCCTCATTTTCTCTTTCTGCCACCATGTAAGAAGTGCCTTTCAGGCCGGGCGCAGTGGCTCACACCTGTAATACCAGCACTTTGGGAGGTGGAGGTGGTTGGATCATGAGGTCAGGAGATTGAGACCATCCTGGCTAACACGCTGAAACCCCATCTCTACTAAAAATAGAAAAAATCAGCCGGGCGTGGTGGCAGGAGCCTGTAGTCCCAGCTACTTGAGAGGCTGAGGTAGGAGAATGGCGTGAACCCAGGAGGCGGAGCTTGCAGTGAGCTGAGATGGCACCACTGCACTCCAGCCTGGGCAACAGAGCGAGACTCCGTCTCAAAAAAAAAAGAAAAAAAAAAGTGCCTTTCACCTCCCACCATTATTCTGAGATGTCCCAGCCATGTGGAATTGTAAGTCCAATTATACCTCTTTTTCTTCCTGGTCTTGGGTATCTCTTCATCAGCAGCATGAAGACGGACTAATACAGTAAATTGGTACCAGCAGAGTGGGGCGTTGCTGAAAAGATACCCAAAAATGTGAAGGTGACTTTGAAACTGGGTAACATGCAGAGGTTGGAACAGTTTGGAGGGCTCAGAAGAAGACAGAACAGTGTGGGAAAATTTGGAACCTACTAGAGACTTGTTGAATGGCTTTTCCCAAAATGCTGATGGTGATATGAACAATAAGGTCCGGCTGAGGTGGTCTCAGATGGAGACGAGGAACTTTTTGGGAAATGGAGCAAATTTAACTGTTGTTATGTTTTAGCAAAGAGATTGTCAGCATTTTGCCCCTGCCCTAAAGATTTGTGGAACTTTGAATTTGACAGAGATGATTTAGGGTATCTGGCAGAAGAAATTTCTAAGCAGCAAAGCATTCAAGATGTGACTTGAGTGCTGTTAAAGTGATCAGATTTTATAAGGAAAGCAGAATATAAATGTTTGGAAAATCTGCAGCTGACTGTGATAGAAAAGGAAAACCCATTTTCTGGGGAAGAAATTCAAGCCAGCTGCAGAAATTTGCATAAGTAACAAAGAGCCTAATGTTAATCCCCAAGACCATGGGAAAAATGTCCCCAGGCCATGCCCAGAGACCCTCATGGCAGGCCCTCCCATCACAGGCCTGGAGGCCTAGCAGGAAAAAGTGGTTTTGTGGGCTGGGCCCAGGGAAACCTAGGGACTTCCATGCTGTGTGCAGCCTAGGGACTTGGTGCCCTGTGTCCCAGCCACTCCAGCCATGGCTGAAAGGGGCCAATATACAGCTCAGGCTGTGGCTTCAGAGGGTAGAAGCCCCAAGCCTTGGCAGTTTCCACATGGTATTGAGCCTGTGGGTGCACAGAAGTCAAGAATTGAGGTTTGGGAACCTCCACTTGAATTTCAGAAGATGTATGGAAATGGCTGGATGTCCAGGCAAAAGGTTGCTGCAGGGGTGAGGCCCTCATGGAAAACTTCTACTAGGGCAGCGTGGAAGGCAAATGTGGGGTGGGAGCCCCCACACAGAATCCCCTCCACATTGCCTAGTGGAGCTGTGAGAAGAGGGCCACTGTCCTCCAGACCCCAGAATGGTAGATCCACCAACGGTTTGCCCTGTGCACCTGGAAAAGCTACAGAAACTCAGTATCAGCCTGTGAAAGCAGCCAGGAGGGAGGCTGTACCCTGCAAAGCCACAGGGGCAGAGCTGCCCAAGACCATGGGAACCCACCTCTTGCATCAGTGTGACTTGGATATAAGATCTGGAGTCAAAAGAGATCATTGTGGAGCTTTCAGATTTGACTACCCCACTGGATTTCAGACTGGAACAAAGACCCTGTAACTCCTTTGTTTTGTCCAATCTCTCCCATCTGGAATGTCTGTATTTAACCTAGTACCTGTAACCCCATTGTATCTTGGAAGTGACTAGCTTGCTTTTGATTTTACAGGCTCACAGGCAGAAGGGATTTGCCTTGTCACAGATGAAACTTAGGACTGTGGACTTTTGGGTTAATGCTGAAATGAGTTAAGACTTGGGGGACTGTAGGGAAGGCATGATTGACTTTGAAATGTGAGGACGTGAGATTTGGAGGGGTGAGGAGTGGAATTATAAGGTTTGGCTGTGTCCTCCCCCAAATCTCAATTTGAATTGTATTGCCCAGATTTCCCACATCTTGTGGGAGGGACCTAGGGGCAGGTAATTGAATCATGGGGGCCAGTCTCTCCTATGCTAGTCTCATGATAGTGAATAAGTCTCATGAGATCTGATGGGCGGGCTTATCAGGGGTTTCTGCTTTTGCTTCTTCCTCATTTTCTCTTGCCACCACCATGTAATAAGTGCCTTTCTTCTCCTGCCATGATTCTGTGGCATCTCTAGCCATGTAGAACTGTAAGTTCAACTAAGTCTCTTTTTCTTCCCAGCCTTGGATATGTCTTTATCAGCAGCATGAAAATTGACTAATACAATGGACAAGGGCAGTTTGGAGGTTAGAAGCAAGACAGAGTTGGTTAGGTTTGATCTCTTTCACTGTTATAATTTTCTCACTGTTATACTTTTTTGCAAAGGCAGTTTTAATAATGGCTCCAAGGCACAAGAGTAGTGATGCTGACAATTCTGATATGCCAAAGAGAAGCCTGAACTGCTTCATTTAAGTAGCGAGGTAATAGTTCTTAACAAGGAAAGAAAAAAAATCGTATGTTGCGGTTGCTAACATCTACACTAAGGATGAATCTTAAATCCATGAAATCGTGAAGAAAAAAAGAAAGACATTCTACATAGTGTGTGTGTGTGTGTGTGTGTGTGTATATATATATATATATATATATAGAGAGAGAGAGAGAGAGAGAGAGAGAGAGAGAGTTTGGTACGTTCTGGAGTTTCAGGCAACCACTGGTGGTATTGGAACATACTCCATTTGGATAAAGGAGGAATACTATATTTGATTTCTTTTTGTTGAATTTTAAGAGATCTTTGCTTTTTTTTTTTTTTCCCAACAGGTGCATGCCAGCACACGTAGATAATTTATTTATGATTTTTGGAAACAGGGGTTTTGCATATTGCCCATGCTGGTCTTGAACTCCTGGCCTCAAGTGATTCTCCTGCCTCAGTCTCCCAAATTGCTTGGATTATAGGTTTGACCCAAGCCTGGCCTCCTATTTTGGGTATAAGTATTTTATATGATATGTGTTTTGCAATATTTCTGCTAGTCTGTGACTTGACTTTTCTTGGCATTTGTTTTTCACATGGCAGTTTTAGTAATTTTAATACAATCTAGTTGATCATTTTTTAATTTTATGGAATATGCTTTTGATGTTGTATTTAAAAATGTGTTACCAAATCCTAAGTGGTGTAGATTTTCTCTTCTAAATCTGTATTAGTCAGGGTTCTCTAGAGGGACAGAACTAATAGGATAGATGTATATATAAAGGGAAGTTTATTAAGTAGTATTGACTTGCACAATCACAACATGAAGTCCCACAATACGCTCTCTGTAAGCTGAGGAGAAAGGAAGCCAGTCTGAGTCCCAAAACCTCAAATGTGGGGAAGTCAGCCAGGCGCAGTGGCTCTTGCCTGTAATCTCAGCACTTTGGGAGGCTGAGGTGGGTGGATCACGAGGTCAGGAGATCGAGACCATCCTGGCTAACACGGTGAAACCCCGTCTCTACTGAAAAAATACAAAACATTAGCCAGGCGTGGTGGTGGGCGCCTGTAGTCCCAGCTAAGCGGGAGGCTGAGGCAGGAGAAGGGCATGGACTGGAGAGGCAGAGCTTGCAGTGCGTGGAGATGCACTACTGCACATTAGCCTGGGCGACAGAGTGAGACTCCATTTCAAAAAAATTTTTTTAAATGTGGGGAAGCCAACAGTGCAGCCTTCAGTCTCTAGTCGAAGGTCCAAGAGCCCAAAAGCTGACGAGTCTGATGTTCAAGGGCAGGAAGCATCCAACATGGGAGAAGAATGTAGTCCCAAAGATTAAGGCAGTCAAGTCCTTCCACGTTCCTCTTCCTGCTTTGATCCTAGCCAGGCTGGCAACTGATTAGATAGTGCCCACCCACACTGAGGAGTCTGCCTCTCCCAGTCCACTGACTCAAATGTCAGTCTCCTTTGGCAACACCCTCACGGACACACCCAGGAACAATACTTTGCATCCTTCAATCCAATCAAGTTGACACTCAACCATCACAGTATTATTCTAGAATTTTTATAGTTTTGCAATTTACATTTAGGTCTGTGATTCATTTCGAGGTAATCTTTGTGAAAGGATGAAGTTTTTGTCTAGGACCATATTTTATTTTATTTATTTGTTTATTTATTTATTTTTGAGACAGTTTCGCTCTTATTGCCCAGGCTGGAAGTGCAGTGGTGCGATCTTGGCTCACTGCAACCTCTGCTTCCTGGGTTCAAGCGATTCTCCTGCTTCAGCCTCCCAAGTAGCTGGGATTACAGGCATGTGGCACCATACCCAGCTAATTTTGTATTTTAAGTGGAGACAGGGTTTCACCATGTTGCTCAGGCTAGTCTCTAACTCCTGACCTCAAGAGTCAAGAGATCCACCTGCCTCAGCCTCCCAAAATGCTGGGATTACAGGCATGAGCCACCGTGCCTGGCCATTGTCTAGGTTCATGTTTTAGCATGTGAATATCCAATTGTCCCAACACTGTTTGTTAAAACAAACAAACAACAAGAACAAAAAACCACTGTTCCTTCTCCTTTGGATTGCCTGTGTGCCTTTGTCAAAAATCAGTTGACTGTGAGGGTCTCTTTCTGGGCTCTGCATTCTGTTCCATTGGTCTATGTCTATTTTTTTCAACAATACCACACTGTCTGGATTGCTGTATCTTCATGTTAAGTTTTAGATTTGCTAGTATAAGTCCTCCGATTTTGTTTTTCTTCTTCAGTATTGTGTTGGCTATTTTAGGTCCTTTGTATTTTTATAGGAATTGTAGAATATGTTCTTGATATCTACAAGATGGCTTCCTGGGATTTTGATTGGGATTTCCTTGAGTCTGTAGGTCCAGTAAGGAAGAATCTATATTTTAGCAATACTGAGCCTATTAACCCATGAATAGTGACTATCTTTCCCTTTAGTTAGATCTTGATTTCTTTCATCAGTGTTTTGTAGTTTTATACATAGAGATCCTGTAAACATATATAAGCACTTCATTTTTGTGTGCTATTGTAAATGCTATTCTTTTTTGTATTTCAAGTTCCAATAGTTAATATTTTATTTGTAGGAAAACACCTGTATCCTGGGACCTTGTTATACTTGCCTGTTAGTTCCAGGAACTTTATTGTAAATGCTTAGAAAATTTCTACATAGAAAATTGTGTCCTCTTTTTAGTTTAGTTGTTAGTAGGGGGAGAAAAAGAAAATCATGCCATCTGTGAATAATGATGTCTTTCTTTGTATACTTTTTTTTCTTACTACATTAGTCAGGACTTTGAGTACATGGTTAAGATTTATAAGAAAGGAAATCCAGTCCTTGTTCCTGATAATAGGAGGAATGCATTTAGTCTCTCACCACTATAATGTTAACTATTTCCCGATATATACCCTTTATTAAGCTAAAGAAGCTCCTGTCTATTCCTATTTTTTTGAGATTTTTTATTTGAGTGGGTAATAATTATTTTCAAATGATTTTTCTCCTTCGATTTATACGGTCATTTTTTTCTTCTTTTTCAGTCTCTTAATATGATAAATTACCTAAACTGATTCACAAAATTTGAACCAGCCTTGCATTCCTGGCACTCATATCCCTGTTAATAACACACTGTTGTGTTACTGGATATTGGTGGATGATATTATGTTAAGGTATTTTGAATATATTTGTTTTTAGTTTTCTTTTCTTGTAATATATTTGTCTGATTTTGGTATTAGGGTAATGCTAGTCTCATAAAATGAGCTAATACGTTCTCCCACTGCTGCTATTTTGGGAAATATATTGTGAAAATGTGGAACTGTTTCTTACTTAAAGAATTCACAACTAAAACCATCTATTCCTTGTGCTTTCTTTATTAAAAAGGTTTTAATTATTAAGACAATTTTTAATACATGTGAGGCTACTCAGGTTAATACATTTTTCCTTGTGTGAGTTTTGGTACTTGTGATTTTTAAGTAATTAATTTATTTTATCAAAGTTACCATATTTGTGGACATAGAATTTTTCACAGGATGCCCTTATTATCCTGTTAATACTCACAAGATGAATTGTGACTCCTCTTTCATTTCTGATATTGTTTGTTTATTCTGTATAATGGGTCTCCTAGCTAGACATTTTCCAATAACCATATTTTGGGTTGTTTTTCACTGTAATTCTTACCCTTGTTCTTTTATAGGTAAGATTTTTCCCCGCTGTTTTTTTAAAAATGAGATTCTCTATATTTCTTTGATTTTCTGACGTTTCAATAGGGGTGTGTGTGTGTGTGTGTGTGTGTGTGTATGCATGTGTGTGTATGTGTGTGTTTATATGTGTGTTTTAAGTGTTTATCTTATTTGGTACTTTTGAGCTTCTTGAATCTGCGGGTTTTGGGGGAGGAATTTTTCATTAATTTTGGAAGTTCTTGGCCGTTATTATTTCAAATATTTATTGTGCTCCATCCTTTTTTTTCTTATCTTTCCAGTATTCTGATTATTAGTATTTATACCTTTTAATACTATCACACGGTTCTTGGATGTCATTTCTGTTTTTGGATTTTGTTTTCATTCTTTTTTTTCCTCTTTGCATTTCATTTGTATGGTTTCTTTTTTTTAATCAACTTTTTTTTTTAGTTTCAGGGGATACATGTGCATGCTTTTTACATGGGTAAATTGCATATCACTGAGGTTTGGTGTATGAATGATCCTGTCACCCAGGTAGTGAGCATAGTAACCTGATAATGTATTTTTTCAGCCTTTGCCTCCTTCTCACCCTTTCCCTGTTAATAGTCTCTTGTGTCTATTGTTCCTATTTTTATGCCCATGTGTACTCAACGTTTAGCTACTACTAAACGTGTGAGAACACATGGTATTTGGTTTTCTCTTCTTGTGCTGATTTGCTTAGGATAATGGCCTCCAGCTCTACCCATGTTGTTGCAAAGGACGTGAGTTAATTCTTTTTTATGGCTGCATATGTACCATGGTGTATATGTACCACATTTTCTTTATCCAGTTCACCTAGATGGGCATCTAGGTTTATTCCATGTCTTTGGTATTGTGACTAGTGCTGTGATGAACATACAAGTACATGTGTCTTTTTGGGGAAATGATTTATTTTCTTTTGGGTATATACCAAGTAATGGAATTACTGAATCATTCTGTTTTAAATTCTTTGAGAAATTGCCACATTGCTTTCCACAGTGGCTGACCTAATATGCATTCCCACCAACAGTGTGTAAGTGTACCATTTTCTCTGCAACCTCACAAAACGTGGGTGTTTTTTTTGTTTTTTGTTTTTTGGTTTTTTTTTACTTTTTAATAATAGACATTCTAGCCAATGTGAGATGCTATCTCATTGTGACATTGATTTCATTTCTCTAATGATCAGTCATGTTGAGCATTTTTCATATGTTTGTTGGCCATTTGTATGTTTTCTTTTAAGAAGTGTCTGTTCATGTTCTTTGCCTACATTTTAATGGGTTTGTTTGGTTTTGCTTGTTGATTTAAATTCCTTATAGATTCTGGATATTAGACCTTTGTTGGATGCATAGTTTGTGAATATTTACTCTCATTCTCGAAGGTTGTCTGTTTACTCTGTTGATAGTTTCTTTCACTGAGCAGAAGCTCTTTAGTTCAATTAGGTGCCACTTGTTAACTTTACTTTTGTTGCAATTGCTTTTGGGGATTCAGACATAAATTATTTGTCAAGGACAATGTCCAGAATGGTATTTGTAGGTTTTCTTCTAGGGTTTTCATGTTGTAGGGCTTGTATTTAAGTATTTAATCCATCTTGAGTTGATTTTTGTATATAGTGAAAGGAAGGGGTCCAGTTTTGATCTTTTGCATACAGCTAGCCAGTGAGCCCAGCACTATGTAATAAATCAGGAATCCTTTCCCTATTGCTTATTATTGTTGACTTTGTTGAAGATCAGATGATTATGATTACAGATGATTAGGTGTGTAGTTTTATTTCTGGGTTGTCTATCCAGTTCCATTGGTCTGTGTATCACTTTTTGTATCTGTACTATGTTGTTTTGGTTACCGTAGCCTTGTAATATAGTTTGAAGTATGACCATGTGATGCCTCCAGCTTTGTTCTTATTGCTAAGGATTACTTTGGTTATTTGGGCTGTTTTTTGGTTCCATGTGAATTTTAGAATATTTTATGATGTAGTTTGGCTCTGTGTCCCCACCTAAATATCATCTTGTAACTCCCATAATTCTGACGTGCTGTAGGAGGGACCTGGTGGGAGATGACTGAATTATGGGGGCGGGTCTTTCCTGCCCGGTTGTCATGATAGTGAATGGGTCTCACGAGGTCTGTTGATTTTTAAAACAGGAGTTGCCCTGTACAAGCTCCCTTTTTGCCTGCTGCCATCTGCATAAGATGTGACTTGCTCCTCCTTGCCTTCTGCCATGATTGTGAGGTCCCCCCAACCATGTGGGATTCTAAGTCCAATAATCTTTTCTTTTGTAAGTTGCCCAGTCTTGGGTATTTCTTTATCAGCTGTGGGAAAACTGACTAATACCTTTTTTTTTCTATTTCTGTAAAAATGAAGTTGATAGTTTGATAAGAATGGTGTGGAATCTGCAGATTGCTTTGAGACATATGGCCATGTTAAAGATACTAATTCATCTGAACTGTGAGCATTGAATGTTTTCAATTTGTTTGTGTCATCTGTGACTTCTTTCAGCAGTGTTTTGTACTTATCCTTGTAGATATCTTTTACCTCCTTGGTTAGATATATTCCAAGGTATTTTGTTTGTGTGTGGCTATTGTAAATAGGATTGAATTCTTGAATTGGCTTTCAATTTGAATGTTATTGGTACACAGAAATGCTACTGGTTTTGTATATTTATTGTGTATCATTAAACTTTACTGAAGTGGCTTATCAGCTCTGGGAGTCTTTTGGGGGAATCTTTAGGGTTTTCTAGGTATAGAATCATACTACCAACAAAGAGAGATAGTTTGACTTCCTCTTTTCCTATTTGGATGCCTTTTATTTACTTCTCTTGCCTGGTTGCCCTGGCCAGGACTTGCAGTACTATGTTGAATAGGAGTGGTGAGAAAGGCCATCCTTATCTTGTTCCAGTTCTCAAGGGTAATGCGTCCTGCCCATTCAATATGATGTTGGTTGTGGGTTTGCCATAGATGGAAGTTCTTATTTTGAGGTATGTCCCCTCTGATGTCTAGTTTATTGAGGGTTTTTATCATGGAAGGATACTAGTTTTATTGAAAACTTTTTCTGTGTCTGTTGAGATGATCACATTGTTTTATTTTTAATTCTGTTTATGTGGTGAATCACATTTATTGATTTGCACATGTTGAACAAGGCCTATATCCTGCAAATAAAGTCAGTTTGATCTTGGTCAATTAACTTTGTGCTGTGCTGATTGATTTTGCTACTATTTTGTTGAGGATTTTTGAATCTATCCCCATCAAGGATATTGGGCTGTAGTTTTTGTTGTTGTTGTTGTTGTTGTGTTTTTGCCACATTTTGGTATCAGAGTGCTGCTGGCTTCATAGAATGATTTAGGGAGGAGTCCCTTCTCCTCAATTTTTTGGAATAGTTTCAGTAGGAGTGGTATTAACTCTTCATTCTATGTCTAGTAAAACTGGGCTGTGAATCCATCTGGTCCAGGGCTTTTCTTTGTTGGTGTGTTTTGAATTACTGATTCAGTTTCAGAACTCATTATTGGTATGTCCAAGGTTTCAGTTTCTGTGTGCTTCACTCTTAGGAAGTTGTGTGTTTCCAGGAATTTATCCATTTTTCCATAGGTTTTCTAGTTTGTGTACACAGAGGTGTTCATAATAGTTGCAGATGATTTTTTGTATTTCTGTGGAATCGGGTGTAATGTTACCTTTGTTGTTTCTGATTATGCTTATTTGGATCTTCTCTAATTTTTTTTTTCTTTGTTAATCTTGCTGTTGCTCTATTGATCTTGTTTATCCTTTCAAAGAACAAGCTTTTGGTTTTGTTCATCCTTTGTATGGATTTTTGGGTCTCGATTTCATTCAGTTCTGCTCTGATTAGTTACTTATTTTTTTCTACTAACTTTGGGGTTAGTTTACTCCTTGTTTTAGTTACTCTAGGTGCGATGTTAAGATTGTAAATTTTAGATTTTTCTAACTTTTTGATTTAGGCATTTAGCACTATAAACTTTTCTTCTTAACACTGCCTTGGCTACGTCTCAGAAATGTTGTGTTTTGTTTTCATTTATGTCAAAGAATTTTTAAATTTTGGCCTTAATTTCCCTGTTTACTCAAAAGTCATTTAGCAGCAAGTTATTTAATGTCCATGTAATTGTGTGGTTTTGAGAGATCTTCTTGGTACTGATTTATATTTTTATTTCACTGTGACCTGAAAGTATCATTGGTATGATTTCAATGTTTAAAAGATTTATTCAGACTTGCTTTATGGCTGAGCATATGGTCAATATTAGAATATGTTCCATGTGCAGACGAGAAGAATGTATATTCTGTATATTCTGTGCTTGATGGGTGGATTGTTCTATAGAGGTTTATTGGGTCCAATTGGTTGTGTCAAATTTAAGTCCAGAATTTCCTTGTTAGTTTCTGCCTGAATAATCTGTCTAATGCTGGCAGTGGGATGTTGAAGTCTCCCACTGTTATTGTATGGCAGCCTAGGCCTTTTTTTTTTTTAGGTCTAGAAGTACTTGTTTTACGAACAAGTGCTCAGGCTTTTTTGATTTGCCTGCATTTAAGGTTGTGGCCTTCATAAAATGTTTCTTACTCTCTTCTGGTAAAATAGGTTTCTCCTCTATGCCTGATTCCGATTCACCTCACTGGCTGCAACACTCTGAACTTCTTCGATGGTGGGTGCATATATATTTATGACAGTTAAGTCATCTTGTTGACTTGAACCTTTTTATTATATAGTGCCTTTCTTTGTCCTTTTTTTACTGTTGTTAGTTAAAATTATCTGACATAATAATACTGACTCCTGCTCCTTTTTGTTGTTTGTGTGATTGATCTTTACTTTGATTCTATGAATGTTATGTTTAAAAAGGATCTCCAGAAGACAGAAGATGTCTTGCTTTTTAATTCAACTTGAAAAATATGGAATGCTTCACAAATTTGCTTGACATCTTTGTACAGGGGCCATGCTACCATTTTGCGTATCCTTCCAATTTTAGTATATATCCTGCCGAAGCAAGCACCAATTGTAAAGTTTCTATTTAATTATCTTCCAGTTCACTGATCCTTTCCTCAGCTGTCTCAAAACTCTATCAAAGAGATTTTTTAAAAATTTCCATTAAGGTGTTTGGTATTTCTAACATTTCCTTTTTTTTAAAGTTTTTATCTCTTCTTACATTACCATCCATTCTTGAATGCGAATGTTGTCTACTTTTTTCATTAGGGACATTAACATATTAACCATAGCTGTCTTAAATTCTGTGTCTGATAATTCCAGCATCTTTGTCATATCACAGTCTGAGTCTGATTGTTGAATTGTTTCTGTAGTCTGTGTTTTTCATTTGTTTGGGCATGCACATTTTGCAATTAAAACTGAACATATTGTATCAGCCAATAGGAACTGAGGTAACTAGGATTTTAAATGTGAGGATTTGTGTTAATGTGGCCAGGAGTTGTGATTTAATATTTGTTGAAGCTGTAAGTACCAAAGGCTTCAAAAAAAATGTAGTGGCCTTGTTTTTGTCTCTTCTTTTATTTTAAGGGATTTCTTGTGTTCTACCACTTACACCTAGTTTGTATCTTGCAGCTGTTTCAGCTGTAATTTATTTTATTATTTTGGGGCTGCCTTGGTGTGATCATAAGATCTGAAGAAGAGGGTAACATTCTAAAATAGTCTGAGTAAATCTCAGGCTTTTTTTGATTTGCCTGCACTTAAGGCTGTGGCCTTCATGAAATGTTTCTTACTCTCTTCTGGTAGAATAGGTTTCTCCTCTATACCTGATTTCGATTCCCCTCACTGACTGCAACACTCTGAATTTCTTTCCTTGAATCCCACATTGACTATGGTTTTTGTTTTGTTTCATTTTTCCTTTAGGTGAAACGGAAGGTGTGGAGTGTAGGTTTCTATGGTTATGTTTCACAACAGTTGAATTCCTCTTCCCAGACAGAGCCGAGTGTGGGTCTTTCTGAGATACTCACTTTGAGAACCTACTGAAGGGAAATATTTGGATTTGCTTCAAGTCTTATTTCTGCCTCTAATTTCAAGAAAGTTTGCCTGGTAAATGAGCAAAAATGATATACTGAAGTCTTTCTTTATACATCAACTCTAGTGGCCAAATAAGACCCCTTTATCCTTGCTTTTTCCAGTTCACTCTGTATACAATACATAACCTGCAATGACCTTGGGACCTAAATGTGAAAACTAAAACAATTAACCTCGAAGAAATGAAAATGTAGATTATCTCTATGACTTTGGGGTACAAAAATAATTGTTAAATAATATTGTAAAGCAGCAATTATTTTTAAAAGATTGATAATTTGGACTTTGTTAAAATTAAGAACTTTGTATACCACAAAGGATTATAGGCAGAACTTTAAATCAATAAAAAAAAGGCAGGCAATCATATTTAAAATGGCCAGAAGGCTTAATCAGAAACTTCAAAATGATCATGTTAAAATGGCCAACAAACATGAAAAAGTTCTCAATGCTATTACTCATCATGAAAAGGTAAAATTAGACTGTGAAATATTGATATATACCAACCTGAATGACTGAACTTGAAGGGATTGACAATGCCAATTATGAAGGAAATTGGACTCTCATATACTGCTGGTGGGAATGAAAGTGGTACAACCGCTTTGGGAAAACGTTTGGTAGTATCTAATAAGCATAGATGTACCCTATGACTCAACAAATTCTATCCCGAGAATATACCAAGAGAAACAAATACTTATGTTTACCACAATATACTTAACAGCAATGTCATAACATCATTCATAATAGCTAAAAGTTGGAAATTATTCTGTGTATCAGAAGTACAAGGGGACAATACATGGTACTGTAGTCACACAATGGAATACTATACAGCAATGAAAATGAAAACCGAAACTATAAATATATGTAATAAATATATGTAATAACAATGAAAATGAAAACCAAAGCTATAAATATATATAAATATAAACATATTTATAAATAATAAATATATGTAAACTAAAAATATATGTAAACTATAAATATATGTAACTATAAATATTAAGCTCATAGACATAAAGTGGATTGAAAAGTGCCACATACTGTATCATTGCATTCATGGAAAGCTCAACATTCAAAACAAATCTAGGGTGATAAAGTTAGAATAATGGTTGACTCTAGAAGGCCAGTCGCCTAGGCACTGAGGAACCATCCCAAGCATTGAGAATACTCTATTGAGGTGACTGATTGCATAGGTGTACCCTTGAGTAAACCTTATCAAGCTGTATATTTAAGATTTGTATATCTACCAGATAAAATGTGTATTTTCATTTTAAAGAGAAATTCACATGAACATTTGAGACTGGGGCTCTGAGGTTGTCAGGCCCATCTCTGTTTGTGGAAACCAAGCAGGCGGAGAACAGCCTGTGTGTCACTATATGGGAAGAAGCGGTCAGGTTTTCTGTGTCCAGGAGTCTGTGTGAAAGGCTGTCCTCTAATCTTGTGGTACTGAGGCGGCTTCCTTTTACCCACCTCTTGTGAATCAGCTGAGAGTGGCAGTGCTAGTTTGCTTGTCGATTCTCACTTGCACTCCCTCTCTCTGAGCTCGTGGGTGTTAATGTGGCAGGTGTGAAATGTCACCAAAGAAACGATCATAAACATGACGTCCCACAAATGGTATTCTCCTGCCGGAAAAACAAATGTCAACTGTGGGGTGGTATAATTTGGTAAGGGCTCTGGGGGTTCTAATATGGAATAGAATAAATCCCAGATATTTTGTGAACTATGAGTCAGAATGAATGAGTAATTACTGGAATTTAATAAGTGGTACTTTAAAATCTGATGGGATAAGGAGGAAAATTTGATTGAAGGGAGAAACAAAAAGGGAAAATAATTAAGCTCTTCCATCAGCCCCATTTCTCATTTTCATCTTGTGATGCCCCATTCTGAATGTGACACCCAGGACATGTTTTACGAGACCACTGGATGTATACCCAAATGTTTGCATGGAGCTTGCTTAGAAAAGAGAGTTTCGCCTGCTGTGGAGATGTGGCAGTGCTGGACTGGAAAGTGTTAAGGAATATGAATTTTATTCATGTGCTGGAAGGCTTTATTGGCACTGCATCCTCCTCTTAGATGCATGGAGGGCATGGGAATAAGATTGGAGTGGAAGCAGGAACATGATGGCTCTTGGCACAGAACAGACAGGGATGCCAGCAGTGCTTTCTCTTCTTGCATGTCCTTTCTCCTCATAAGCTGTCCCTGTGGATATGGACCAAGCTATCTTCCCTGTAAATAACCCCGATCCACACACTGCCCTGTCCCATAGGTGAGCCATAGTGTACCATATGTAAATAGAAATCCAGTGACTGAGTAAACTCAGATAATATGTGATAGCGACAGGAAGTGAAAGGAGATGGGAGTTTGATACATGGACATGTGTTACACTGGAGGAGCTGCGACTGAAGAAGAGAATGCTTGATCCCCAAATGGGAAGGATGCCCATGCCATCCACATTCTTCACTGAACATGGCTGAGTCCCAGATGGTTTCTCTGTGTATGGGGCCCGACTGCAGAGGGAGAGAATCAGTGTGAGCTCTCTAATGTGATAGAATGCTCTAATTGGATTCAGCACCTTCTGAGTAAAGGCTGGCATCAGACCTACTGAGGCACCAACTATGTTTCTGAGAGTTAAGCTGAAGAGGGCTGGTGGAGGGAGGGTGTGGAGGATGCCAGGAGAGATGAGCATGTGGTATGGCTCAGAGAGGTGTCTCTGGGCCATAGCTGTGCCTCCCTTTGACCTGTACATGGCAAGAAGAGGAGGGACAAGTGCTGCCCGTTCATTTTTCTCCTTTTCTTTTTGAGCTCACATTTGTAGTGGGATGTTTCTCCTCGTAGACAGACTCCGAAGTGTGACTGCAGATTAATCTGCTCCATCAGCTTTCACATATTCATCCACACACAAAACATAAAGCTTAGATATAGGATAAAAGAACCCACCTTGGTCATCTATGAAACATGATGTGGGCCGTGAGGCAACTGCACTTTCATAAAGGTTGCTTCAAGGCCTGCGTGGATAACATTTCAGGAGGACTGACTGGAGACAGCCCTTCTGGGAGAACTAAAGCTCATCTGTAAAATCCATGCTCTGTTTCCTGGCCCTCTTCCTCACCCTGCTTTCTACTACCCACACATTTGTGCTAAGCAGGAACAGAGTTGAGGGGCTAAGGGTCAGGTGTGTGTGGCTCATCCTAGTGGAAGGCAGGATGTTTGAAATTGGATCCACAATATTCCAAACTGGGAAAATACCTGTTTTTCACAGGATTGGGAGATGCTCTGGCAGCCCGGACATCTGCTTCCTGACCTATATGGTTTGCAGGCCAGTCGTGCCTGAGGAAGTCCAGCTACCCACCTGCGAGTAGGAATCTTGCTCCAGCTCCTTATTCCTACTGCGAATTCCTAGCATCACCTCCTGGCAATGGGGGAGGGGGAGGAAGTGCTAACAGCTGGCTACAAAGTCAGGCCAGTACAGAGTGACTGTGAAACTGGTAAATTGGTGTCCTTAGATATAATAATTCTTTTCGGGGAAATTGCAGAGTCGTGATTCTGAACACGTTCAGTGGGTAATTCGTGTGTGTAAAAGAAGAAAGGCACATCGGTTTTGTCCTGTCTGGGAGGCGTCCTCTTGATACTTGTCCATTCCTTCTGGCGCATTGGAGAGATTTCTTCCTACATTTGCAGTTTCATGAGGGTGGGGGGTGGAGGGGTGAAAAAGAGGTGACTTTCCATGCTGGGGTCTTCCTGGGGATGCCCCTCTTTGTTTTACTAAGCCTACCTTGACTCACAGAAGGAGAAAAGAGGGAATTACATAGCAAGCAGTGTAAGGAAGGGGGCTTGCTTTAGATTTAAATAAAAGTTGCAGTGGTGATCAGAGAGTTCCTGTATGCCCTCCACCCAGTTTTCCTCATTACTAACATCTTGCGTTAGTGGCATATTTATCACAACTAAGGGACCAATACTGACATAATGATTGTTAACTAAAGTCCATGTTTTGTTGGTATTCCTTTAGTTTTTAACCTAGTACCCTAATATCATTTTTCTGCTTCAGGATTCCATCCAGGATACCACATTATATCTATTTGTCATGCTTCCTTAGGTGACTCCTGGTTGTCACAGGGACTCCAGTTTTGATGACCTTGATAGTTTTGGGGAGTCCTGGTCAGGTATTTTGTAGACTGCCCCCTGCTGGAAATTTATTTATTTGTTTTTGAGATAGAGTCTTGCTCTGTCACCCAGGCTGGAGTTCAGTAGCATCATCTTGGCTCACTGCAACCCCTTCCTCCCGGGTTCAAATGGTTCTCCTGCCTCAGCCTCCCAAGTAGCTGGAATAACAGGTGTGCACCACCACACCCAGATGACTTTTGTATTTTTAATAGGGACAGTGTTTCTCCATGTTGGCCAGGCTGGCCTCGAACCCCTGACCTTAAGTGATCTGCCTGCCTCAGCTTCCCAAAGTGCTGGGATTACAGGTGTGAGCCACCACCACCACCGGGAATCTATTGGAAATTAACTGCTGTTTTTCTCATGATTAGACAGGAGTTTTTGGGTTAGCAAGGGAAGACCACAGAGGTCAAGCACTGTTTTCGCAATATGGTATCAGGAGTGCATGCTGTCATCATTACTGATCACTGTTGCTGTTGACTTAAATCGCATGGACGAGGTAGTGTTTTCCAGGTTTCTCCATGGTAAAAACTCTTTTCTCCCTTTCCATACTGTAGTTATTGACAAAAAGTCACTGGGTGCGGCCCCCACTGCAGGGATTATGCTCCCCTCCCTGATGGCAGAGTATCTGCATATATTCTTTGGAATTCTGCAAGCAGCCCTCATTTTAACCCTCTGAACCTTAGAATTTTGAATGCTCAAAAGCGGTGGGCTGAGTGTCAGGTAAGAAAAATCCAGATGTTTAATTGGACTGTCTTGTGTAACCTGGTAGCCAGTCTTAGATTTGTTGAAAGTGTGATCTTTTTTCCTTGCTGAGGTGAGGACCGGGTGGTGCTCTGGGGAGTGTTGAGACAATGGGGGTGGAACGGGCTTCTGTCCAGAGCCCGCGCACGAGCTGTGGCCAGTGACTTGGTTACCGCAAGTTCCTGAATGTTTCCCTTGCCATGTGGAGGGGGACAAGGAATGTCGTGGAAGGGAAGAGAGAGATATGTTTGATTTCTGGGGGGAAAGGACATTAGAAGTAGCCTTGAGGGGCCGGGTGCGGTGGCTCACACCTGTAATCCCAGCACTTTGGGAGGCCGAGGCCAGCAGATCACCTGAGGTCAGGAGTTCAAGACCAGCCTGGACAATACGGTGAAACCCCGTCTCTACTAAAAATGCAAAAATTAGCTGGGCGTGGTGGCAGGTGCCTGTCACCCCAGCTACTCAGGAGGCTGAGGCAGGAGGATCACTTGAATCCAAGAGGTGGAGGTTGTGGTGAACTGAGATCACACAATGACACTCCAACCTGGGCAACAGAGCAAGACTCTGTCTCAAAAAAAAAAAAAAAAGGTAGCCATGACGGTGCAGTACAAGGTGCTAGAGCCCTAACAAGATAAGGAAAGTGTCCAAGGGCAGGGCCCAGCACTGGGATGAGTGAAGTTCTGGTTTTCATTATCCTTCACACATGCGCTAACTTAATGCTTCTACAATGTGTGACCACTCTCCCACAGTGGCTGCTGTCCTCTCCCTGGGCCTCCCCACCTCGCTCAGACTTCACAGCCCACTGGTCCCCAACAGCTGCATTCTGTCCTCACAGCTTTCCGGCCCTAATACCCCATGTAGGGCCTCCACACTCATGGGGAAGAATCACATAGAATTTCTCACTACCCAGTGTTTCCCCTTGTGTGATCTGGACAGAGAGAGGTCAGGATGTCTGAAACTTGGGCTATATGACAAAATGAGGTGTTAATGTTTAAAATCTGAGTAAAGGCCTGTTTTTCTCAGATTTTTGTTCTTGAAAACAAAGCTTATGATTCCCTGAATAAATTGAACCTATGGCAGACATAGTAGGCAACTTTAGTAAGTTGTACTGCAGTATCAGAGACCCCCCAACATTACATGGATCTGCAATCATGAACACTTATAACAATGGTTGGCTACTGCTTTGTTTCACGCATCTTCTGGGATCTAGGTGGCAAACGCACCACATTCTTACAGCAGAAGGAAAAGTAATCACACATCTTGGGATGCATATCTTCAAGTATCTACGTGGACGTGGCAACCATCACTTCAGCTCACATTCCAAAGGCAGTTGTAGACCCAAGCAGAATGTCTGTGAGACATAGAGTGTATCCTTTTTACAGGGAAGGGTGAGGGAACATTCTATAACAACAATGGAATGAACAATTCATCCTGAGGCAGAATTCCTCTCCAGCTGTGAACCTGCATAATTGAACAAGTTATTCAAAATACAGTGGTCATACAGGTAGAGGATAGTCAGTCCCATTTCACAGAGGAGTAACGGGAAAGAAGGAAGGGGTAAATGGGTCCTGATCAAGTCCAGCATCTAGCAAGGTAAGCTCCATGAAATCTTAAGGCTACAGAATTTAATTGATTGAGGTCTTCATCAATTTTGGAAAATCCTCGGGCATTATTTCCTCAGATACTGCTTTGGCCCCATTTGTCTCTCTTTCTTTTACTTGGCAGATTCTAATTCCAATGTTCAGATCTTTACTGTTTCCTAAATGTCTCAAATACAGATTTTCAATAATTTGTCTCTGTAATTACGTCAATATATTAGCTGTTGATCTTTCTGTGTGTTATTCACTCTATTATTCACTCATACGAAGTTCTTAATTTTAGCTACTGTATTTTTATTTTTCTAATTTGAGTATTTTATGCATTAGTCACCTGCAGAAACTTTTCATATTTTCATCTTCTTATAATCTTTTTTATAAAAAAGATTTTGTCTTTTTAAGCAAACAAAAAAGACAAAGCAAAAAGATTTTGTCTTTTTAAGCAAAGATGTTATTTAAAATTAGAAATCGGAGTATCTGCTTACCAACTTCCTCAGTACCTGTAGAGAAATTATCTTGCCAGTTAGAAATAATAAGATGTACAGTAAAGTGTCAATTTAAGGTGTCAATCATTTTTTTAAAAAACATTAACCTAAAGCACAACTATCAATAATATTCAAGATACTTTTCAGGGAAAATGACATTAAATTTCACTTTCATAAAAATACGAGTGAATGGTATTTGAGACCATTCACAGTACAAACCTAGTTACAAATATTGCTGCAGTTCCCTTAAGTATGCAGAATCCACTCCCTCCTCTAAGTGCAACCCCCACCATGTCATCCAGTCACACCATCAGACTTCAAGTCTTGGATCTCATATGGCACTTTTAACTTCACTGTATAGGTTCCTTGTTATCTAGAGATTTGAAAGATACGTTGGCTGTTCCACACACAATCCGCATGCAATACTGGGGCAGGATGATCTCGATAAATACTCGCATTCAGAAAGGGGAAGGAGGGCAGCACTCAGTGATTAGTGCTTAACAAAAAGTCTGAAATCTGTTTGGACACACATTGTGAGGACCCCCAGCTAGTTGGTAAACGACCTTATTTCAACCATCCCAGTGTCTGCCGCCTTGGAGTGGATCTCTGGTCGATCATACTCTGAGATTCTTGGCTCTGCACCCTGGGAGGTCCATCCTTCCCCATCCACTTCCTTGGCCAGATGAGAATTGGGCATGAAATAATATTCTCTCTTGGGAAAAGAACAGAATATTGTTGGCTCAAAGGTAATTTTACTTCTCAAACAGCTACAGGCTATTTTGGCAGTACAACTCTCTCAAAGCCTAATTAGTTTTTATTCTGCAAAATTCCAGTGTGCTGACAGTTATATCCACAATTCTTTTCACAACCTGTTCTACCTTAGCTTGAAGTAAGATGAAATAAATTGAGGTAAGTTGAGGTAGCAGACTTCCAAGAAAGAGTCACACCCTTTGGCTTGTTTGTTCTCTGAAACATTCCATATAACTAAAAGTGTTGACTCGATTTCCCTTCATTCAATTCAGAGGTCATAACAAAGGGCATGAGGCCAAGTCCATGATTTGGTCTTTACCATAACACTTCGAGTTTTGATCCTTGTTCCTCAATTTCAGCTTGCATCATTTGGAGAGAATAGTCAATTCCATCTTTTGACCTTGCTGTCAAATACACTATTTATTATATGAAATTATCTCATTCTTGTAATACCTTTTGTAAAGTAACCAACAGCAGCTAAAACATGATAGTTGCCTTCAGTCTCCCAAACTCTTTGGCTAAATTCATAAGCTCTTTCCAACTTACCATACACACGTTGTAGCAAAATGTCTTATCAATAAAAACACGAGTCACTTTTATTTTCCAGGAGTTAAAAAGAGCTTTGCAACTGCCTGTCTCCTGTACTGAAGATAAATGCTTTAGCTTTTCATTCTGGTGACACCTTATAACTGGTACTGATTTCTTTATTCGTTTGTTTTCACTAGATTATTGGTATGGTAAGATATGACCCCCAAATCTCAGATACTCATAATTAATTAACTAATTTCTTGTTTATAATCATGTTAGCTGTGAGTCTGGTGAGGGTCAGTTGCAGTTTTTTGCATGTCTTTTGGGTTCTGGGATCCAGGTTGAAAGACGTGCCATTCTTACGACAGCAGGAACAGAAGCAATCACAGAAGTACGTGATGGCTCTTAGGCTTATGCTTGGGTGCAGCATTCATAATTTCTTCTCACATTCCATTACCTAAAGCATAGCACATGCCTATGCATTGGAGGAGACAAGAAAATCTTCTGATAAGAAAATGGAAGTCAATAACAACTGGTACCAATAATGCAATCTACTGCCACACGAGAAGGAGATGAGGAAGTGTCCCGACCTTGAGATATCATGGAGCCTTCATTAGTTATTTGTGTAGTAAATATAAGTTTTGTACCTGTGTTCTCCACTTGTTTTGTGTTTTTTTTTTCTTTTTTTTCTAGAGCTAAGTAGTAGGTACGAGACTAGAGATACATGGAAAGAAGGAGGAAGCATCTCCTTGCCTTTTTCTCTCCTTGCTGGAACCAATGTATGCAAATAGACCCTTTTCTATCCTGTTGCTAGGGAGACAGAACAAAACATGGCTCAACATTTACTCACTGTTACCACCTGTTTCCCTGTTGACATGCACTGTAGTCACTGGACTTTGAAATGGATTAAGGCGATCCCTGATGAAGGTGCCTGTAGTTGTATAAGAATACTCCGATAATCAGCTATTTTAAACAATTCATAAAATGTGAAATTAAATAAGAAGCAAGTGAATGGATGAGATAAATAAGCACCTTCTCATGAACAAAAGGAATGGGCCTTACAAAAAGCATTTCTGGCCACGTAGTGTAAGCTGTGTCCTGTGAGTCTCTGTCCTCATCCTTTGTGCTCATTCCTAGAACCATTTTCTGGCTTCAGAATGGGCACAGCTGCTGAGGACATGCTATGTGATTCACACTGTTACAAGCCAGAACATGTAAAACAGGGGCCAGTGTTTTTAAAAGTTGTTCTTTAGTACAAGCAGTATTCAGGTCTTGTTGTCCGTATTTGGCTACTGACTACAAAGTTTGGGAGCCAGCACATGGGAGGACGCGGGTGGGTAAGCAAGGAAAAGTCTGTGTCTCTGATGGGGATGCACAGTTTTTTGCTTGCAGTTAAGAACGTTCTTTCTGTCTACAGTCAGTCTTGACTCTTTCCGGAAGGATAGGTGAGATTGCCTCCAGGACAGTGTTAGCTGGTTATTTTCTCTGAGACCGAAATCATTTTTATAAAAGTTATTTTAACCAGGCAATTTGGAGAAAACTTTATATAGCTTGAATTAACCTACTTATTTGTAATTTTTCTGAACGCTAGAAAAACTGTATGAGCACATTGCTCTTGGCTTTCATCCATATACCACGGTCTATTATTTCTCAGTGATACCAGTCTCAAATACCATTCATTGGTATTTTTATTGAAGTGAAATTTAATGTCATTTTCCCTTAAAAGTATCTTGAGTATTATTGATAGTTGTGCTTTATGGTTAATGCTTTTTAAATGATTGACACCTTAAATTGACACTTTACTGTACATCTTATTATTTCTAACTGGCAAGCTAATTTCTCTACAGGTACTGAGGAAGTTGGTAAGCTGACACTCCCATTTCTAATTTTAAATAACATCTTTGCTTAAAGAGGCAAAACAATTACAAAAAGAGATGAAAATATGAAAAGTTTATGAAGGTGAGTAACAAAATACTCAAATTATAAAAATAAAAATACAGTAACTAAAATTAAGAACTTCATATGAGTGAATAATAGTGAATAATACATAGAAAGATCAACAGCTAATATTACAGAGATAAATCATTGAAAATCTATATTTGAGACATTAAGGAAACAGTAAAGATCTGAACATATTTGGAATTAGAATCTGCAAAGTAGAAGAAAGAGAGACAAATGGGGTCAAAGCAGTATCTGAGGAAATAATGACTGAGGATTTTCCAAAATTGATGAAGACCTCAAACAATTAAATTCTGAAGCCTTAAGATTTCATGGAGCTTACCTTGCTAGATTTTGAACTTGATCGGGACCCATTTACCCCTTCCTTCTTTCTTGTTACTCCTTTGTGAAATGGGAGTGACTATCCTCTACCTGTATAACCACTGTATTTTGTATAACGTGTTCAATTACGCAGGTTCACAGCTGGAGAGGAATTCTGCCTCAGGATGAATTATACTTCAAGTCTTGCTTATATCAGATTTAGGTATTTAGATGAGACTTGAGACTTTAAAGTTATTACTGGAATGTGTTAAGCCTTTCAGAGCTGTTGGGATGAAATGAATAGATTTTTCATGTGAGAAGGATATGAATTTTGGGGCAGGTCAGGGGCAGAAGACATTAGACTGAATATGTCTACCTCAAAATTTATATGTTGAAAACCTAATCCCAGTAAGATGGCATTTGGAAATGGGACCTCTGGGAGATAATTAGACCACGGGGTGGAGCCCTCATGAATGGCATTAGTGCCCTTATAAAAGGCCAGAGAGCTAACTAGTGAGTGAGTACTTCTGCAACCCAGAAAAGGGCTCTCAGCAGAACCAACCATGGTGGTACTCTGATCTTAGATTTCCCAGCCTCCAGAACTGTGAAAAAATATTTCTATTGTTTAGAAGTCGCCTAGTCTATAATACATTGTTATAGAAACCCAAACTGACTAATGCAGACTTCTTCAGTAAGAATAATCCCCAAGAGAAACACTGGAAATGTAGGAAGGCATGAAAGACAAAAGGCTACATATGTAGGTAATCATAGTGGTGTACAAAACAATGATATTAAGATCTAGTAGGATTCACAAAATGAGTAGAATTAAAATGTAAAACAACAATAATGTAAAAGGCAGAAGAGTGGAGTTGAAGTATTCCATGTTTTTATCATTATTGGGAGGATGATAAAAGTAGCAATTCAAATTAGGCTTTATTAATTTAAAAGAGCATATTGTAATCCGTTGTATAGCCAATAAGAACAATAAAATAATATTAAATAGAAATTTTACAGTAAGAAAATAAATGGCTAAAATATTTGATTACTTTTAAAGTGATTAAGACCTAAGAGAAGAAATAAATCAAGTGAAACTCAAATATAATACTAATTACATTAAATGGACTACTTACTCAAAAAAAACCCACAAAGATTGAAAACCAATTTTACGTTTCCACCTGAGGATGAACAGAACTCACATCAATCCCACCCTGGAGATAAGAAATTTACTTCATATTCATAACTTTTTTGGAATGTATTGGCATACTAAGTTTGCAAAGGAAACTAGCCAAAGATCTAAGGAAAAACAGTGCCTAAAGAAATATACTAGATGTAAACATGCTGATCTAGAGTAAATGTAACCAGATATCAGTAAAAATAATCCAGTTAGAATCCTGACACATTTGTACAGCTATTTATAATAGTATTTTAACAAACTCAAATACCTAGTAATAATTCATACACCAATGTGCAAGACCTCTCAAGGCAACCTTAAAATTTTATTTATACAAAAACATAAATAAATGGACATAATAGCATGGTCATAAATTGGAAGAATCAATATTATAAATGTATCGATTCACCTTTAATTGACTATACATCCAGTACAATCCTAGTCAAACTTCTGGTATTACATTTCAGAAATTCACAAGTTGATTCTAGAATTTACAGAAATATAAAGACTGAAGAAAAATCAAGGCAATTTGAAGAAAAACGCAAAGCTGGATAGCTTATACTACCAGATATCAAGGCTTGATTCAATACTGTATACAGTGCAGTAGTGGTACAAGATCATTGGAACAGAGTACAGGCACAGGTCTACACATATATGGCTGCCTGAGTTACGACACAAGTATCCTGTAAAGCAGAGGGGAAATAATTGTCTTTTCAACAATGTGCCTGGATCAATATGGAAAAATATCTCATATGGTCTACTGTATACAATATGAAATAACTTACTACTGAAGTCATTCAGATCTAAATATTAATGGTAAAGCAAGAAAGCTTTTGCAAAATACAACATAAGAGTAATTTAATGATTTCTTAAACAGGACGCTTGACACGTTCCATTCCTTGGGGGATCACCAGCTTTAGTATTAGGAACAAAATCTGAGAAAAAAAGCCCTCACCTCATTTCCACAAACGGTCCCAGTTTCAGATATCCTGGCTTGTCTCTGTCTAAATTACACAAGATTTATTCATCACCCAATATGTCAAAATCACCAGAATTAGAGATGCCATAATGAGGAATTTTGGTGACAAAAACTCCCTTCCCCTTTTTGAGTTCAGGTCTGTGAATCTGCAGATGAACCTCATTTTTCCGTTCATGCTTCTTATTACAAACACCTGGAAAGAGCCAACGTGCCCAGATTTTTGTATACAATGGAATACTACTCAGCAACAAAAAAAGAAAGAACTACTGATATATGCAACAATATCAAAAAGCTTCAAAAACATGCTGAGTAGTAATCTAACACAGAATAGTACACACAATTATATTACATTTACATGAGTTTTGAGAACAGACTAAACTAACCTATTGTCAGTAAAAATCAGAACAGTGATTGCTGTGAATTAAATGGGAAGAGTATGAGAGTATTTTGTGAGTTGATGGTAATTCTTCATATTTTGAAGGGTTTTGAGTTCCATGGTTGCATCCATGCCTCAAAACTCATCACTTAATGGTTGCACATTTCATGATATGTGAAAGTTATCTTAAAAGTAAACAAATATTATGATCTCATTAATGATACGTATAAGGGTGGTGTGTATGCATCTCTCCCATTTTCTTCAAAATGCATCAAAGAATAGGAAGAGTTGAATGGAGGGATGGATATGGGGATAAATACTTGTTAGAATACATATAATATCAACTGTGGAATCTAGGTGGTAGCTACACGAGATTCTTTAACCTTCATTTGAAATTTTCATAACTAAATGGGAAAAAGAAAGGGGATTAAACAAATTACATATTTAGGGTCAAATGTTATATGCAATTAAATTTTTGATACTTGCTCTTTGGACTTTCACAACACACAATGTGGATTTTTTAAAAAAAATCTTATCCTACTTTAGCTGAATATGTATTCTGTACTGCCATGGAATAAAATTGGAAAACCTTATTTGGTAATACAGTCAAAACAAAATAAATAAAGGCAATTTATTTGTTAATGTTTTTCCATTAAAAGCATTTTTTGTGAAAGATACTTTGAGGCAAAAATGATACTACCTTTAATAAATATTGGGGCCAAAAAATTTAATATTTTAATACAGGAGTGCAAGTGAGGATATGCCTATAGTTTTTCATCTTTTATTTGGCTCATTTGTTTGTGTCTTTAGGGTAAATACGAGAGTCAAATAACTACAAGCAGCAGTGTAGGATGCTGGGTGGAGAGGAAGCCAGTAGGTGCAAGGGGTCTCATTGGGAACAGAAGAACTATTCACGGCTCAGCACAGCATTCTCCACTGCATCTGTGGCTCCTGCTGGGCCCATTACCAGATGGAGTTCTGGAGGTGAAGTTATTATGGAACCATGAATAAGAGGCTGAGCGTGATCCACGTCGGCTTCGTTTCTAGATATCTTCATCTCCACCTCTTCCTGTCCACACCCTTCTCTTTCTGAGCATGCTCTTTGCGACCAAATTTCTTCTTGGGAGCTGGGAATTAGACGTGACTTTGGGGTTGTTGAATAATGGAAATATCAATCGCACTCTCCAACAATACGTGATTTAAGGTACCAGATGTAAGCTTCCTGTAGCTTCTCTTGATTATCAGCGAGATTTTACAGAAAAATCGGGACCTTCAAAATATACACTTGCCCTCATTTTTGCAGACCTGTAAAAACTGTCTTTCCTTTTTGAATGGCATCTTCTGGTCTTTAGCATTCTGTGTTTAGCATCTACTGGGCCTGAAGACATTAACCTACAATACCAGACCTCCTACCTGTCCTGTACCTAGGCAGTGCTGAGATTTTGGACAGACGTGTAAGCATTAACAGTACTTTGTAGGTGCCAACACTTCCATGGCACTTCTGAGCTACAAGGTACTGTTCTGAGGATTTTGTACAATTAGCGCATTTAAACATCATTAGAACCCTACGACATCAGTAATATTATGTTCCCGCTGCAGGTGAGACAGTGGCATAGAGGGGTTAAATGATTTACGTAAAGTTGCTGTCCTGAGCGGCAGAATCAGGATTTGCACCGGGGTGTCAATGAGGCAGGCTCTGTGTTCCTATCGGCCATGTTCTGCAGTTTCTCATAGATTCTAAAGTCACAATGAGAATGAGGCTTGGCAGGGGGTTAAGCAAGATGTAGAATAAAATGACAAGAACAGCTGCCCATGATCTATTTAAGACAAGGAATGGAAAATCCTGTGAAAGTTGACCAGGGGTGAGGTAGGAGCTCAGAGAGCCAGAGGGGCTCCTGTTGACCAAATGGCCAGAATAGCGGCACCTTAGGAATGGCCTTCCTGATCTCAGAAACCTGAGCTGGGCGCTCACCAGCTGTTCTCCTCACCCCAGGCCAAGGAGCCAGAGGGGAAGCCGTGGCTGCCTGATGTGATTGGGTTAGAGCCACAGTTGGAAACTAGATATCTGGGGAGATGTAGTGTCCAGTGAAAATCTAAGCAGGTTGGGCCCTCGGGACAGAGATAGTGATGTCCAACCAGGAGAGGCCACATGCTGGGACAAGGCAGGTGGCAATCCGTGCTGCCAGGAGAGATCATCCATCAAAGATTCTTCCTCAGTCCATCAGCTTCGTCATTTCAGCCCATGCTTTTCTCACATATCACTGTGCAAGAGTGGAGAGGAGGGTTGTTTGTCTATTTTTCTCCCCACCTAGGTTGCCCCTTCTGTCCCCATACACACCCAAAGCTCGTGATTACTGGGGAGCTTTCTATTGTGCATATGCCTGTTGAGGTTGATATACCTATCCATGGCTCTCTTGACATACAGCTCCTTGGTCCAGGACTTTGGGTGAGGATGTGCAGACATAAGCATGAAGTGAGCAAAATCTCTAATATTCCAGGATGTGAGCTGTGACCTAGAGAAGCAGTTTCCGAGGGGCACCCTAAAGGGCTTATACTTCCTCTACAGGATGACCAAGTAAAGAAAACAGGATTGCCTGATAAATCCCAGCACATGCCCTGTGTTCTCTGTTAGGAGCATTCCTGCCTCCTGGCCTTCAAGTCTCACAAACCGTGGGGACTAGCCAGCATGCACGGGATGGCAAGGACATGCTCTGCACCAGGAACATTGAAGGGTTCGACACTTCCTGTCTACACGCCTTTGGGATTGGCATCCCTAATTTTTCACATGTTTTCTTCCTGGGAGTAATAGGCGTGATCAGGAATCTCCTCTGGGCTTAGGTGAGGCACAGCAGGATGGGCCAGCAGGTTTTCCTGGAGCCTCTGCTCTGTACTCTGTGTCCTGTAGCGGGTCTTCATTGTAGCTATGCTGATGTGGGGAGAAGGGCAAGGGACTGGAAAAGCTGGAGGATCTGCCTGACCTCTCATCTCTTTTGGGGCAGCAATCGTGTGTGTTTTTGTTTGTTTTTTCCACAATGCAGACTCTCTCGTTTGATTCCTTGTAAGTTGCCTAATTCCAGTTACTTCTTAGCCTATCAATATGCAACCACCAAGATTTAGTTTTGAGGTGTCACTGTCTCTGGTTAAGGTGTGAGGGGGAAATTAAACTCTGTTTAATTTGGTCTCTGGTTTAAGATATGAAATAACCAAGTGGATGGAGTTTCATGAAGGGATGCTAAGAGTTCTGTGGGCCTGGTGGAACCCGCATAAGACTGAGTGAAGAGTGAAGATACGTTGTGTGTTCTGACTCCATCCACTGAGGAGACATAGAGGCAGCAACACTGCAGCTGCCCTGAGCACATACAGCACCAAGATCTTGGCTTCTAAGTAGTATCCTCCAATAAAAGGAGATGGTTAGGAGGCTGAGGCAGGAGAATCGCTTGAACCCAGGTGGCGGAGGTTGCAGTGAGCCGAGATCATGCCTTTGCACTCCAGCCTGGGCAACAGGAGCGAAACTTTGTCTCAAAAAGAAACAAACAAACAAAAAAGCAAGAGATAGGCTTCTTAAATAAATGGCTAATTCTAGGGCTAGGGCAAGAAAAATACAAGGTGAGGCTAAAACATCTTGGAGTGCCAGAAAGTAAGGAAGTTAAAAAAAAAGATGGAGACATGTTGAAAGGACACAGAAGAGTTCCCAGGGGCCAAAAAAAGCTGCAACAACTTGAGCAGCAAGATAATTAAGGCTAGTTTTGGATTATAACACAAATAATAAAATAAAATAAATACCCATGAGTTCATAATGATATAAAATGTTTGCGTACATAAATGGAGATAAGGAACAAATATTTTTTACAGAAAAGTTCAAAAATTAAATGTAGAGACTTCCCACTGCTCATGGACTCAGTGAATATGAACCCACGCAGAAAGGACTTTTCTCTGCTTCATAACGTCTGGGGCCTCAACTGGGAAGACATCACTTGCTGAGAGTGAGTCAAACAGTTGGGGGCTGCAATCTTCTACAGTCCCCTTCTCTTACATGGCTGGTGCCCTTCCATTTGAATACGGGCTTAGTAACTTGGTTTTTGAAGCATGAAAAGAGAAAAATAGACACTCAACAGTGGAGAAGCCTGGCAGACATAATCTTAACCAAGTGGTCAAGGTTAACATCACCAGTGACACGTTATGTGGATATCACATAACCCCTAATTCTGTGTGAGGTGAAGCAAACTTTACCTCTTGATATTCTCTCAAATCCATCATCTTTGTTTAATGAAAGAATATCAGAAAGACCCAAGTTTAGGAGCATTCTATAAAATACCTGACCAGTAATCTTCAGAAGTGTCAGTGTCATGAAAAGCAAAGAAAGACTGATACATTGTCAAAGGGATAAAGGTGACTAAATGCAGCATGGTATACAGATTTGGCTACTGGAACAGAAAATAGGACATTAGTGGAAATCTCATGAAGTCTGAATAAAGACTCTACTTTAAGATTTTGTACCAATTTTATTGTGTTGTTTTTGATAAATATTCCATGGTTAAGATGTTAACGATAGGGGAAGATGGAGGAAGAGTCTATAGGAGCTCTCTTTACTCAGTTTACTGTTTCTCTGTGGGTCTAAAATTATTTCAAATTTAAAAATTTAAAAAGAGGTAATGGAATACTACTTAGCAATAAAAACGGAACAAACTGTTGATACATACATTGTAGATGAATCTCAAAAACATTATGCTGAGTAAAAACAAAAAAAGACCAAAAAAATACTATTTTATTCTATGTACATAAGCTTACAAAAAATGAATAACAATTTACAGTGAACAAAAGTATGTAAGTGGTTGCCTGTTGGTGAGATTTCAGGTGGGATCACAAAGGGAAATGGGGGCAGGTATTGAAACAACTGTTACTCTGTTTGTGGTGATGATTTCATGGGTGTATACATACGTGAATACTCATCAAACTGTACCATTTAAACATATGCAGTGTGTTAATTTTACCTGAATACGATATAGACAAATAGATCGATGGATGGGTAGATAGATAGATGGGTAGATAGACACAGAGACACCTAGAATTAGTGAGGGGGGATTTTTTTCTATTGCTATGTAATAACTGTAGAATGAGTGTTAAAAGTAGAAAAGTATTATTTTCCAACCCCAATGTAATAACTGATTCAGGTTGGGTCATTGGTTGAAGGTACAACTATCTGGTGAAAAGTCCTTTGGTACCAGAATATTCACATGGTCTCGAAACACCACTCTACAGATAACTTATCCATCCCATAGGGGAAAATAGACCTGTACTGTGGGATGGTATCAAATCCAGCAGCACTGATGGAATATGGAAACCTAGCATCACATGTCTCCTGATATGACGGAAAAAGGACCCAAACCACAACACGTATGTATAACCATACATGTTGAACCAGAATCTAATCCTGAAGAAGAAATCCAAGATGTGAAGCATCCTACAGGACTGTCCTGAACTCTTGGAAAACAACGTCAGTTTTGAAACAGACCTCCGTGGGTTGGGCAGAGGTGAGGATGATCCCTATAGATTAAAAGACACTAAAGAGACAAAATAGCCAAATAAAATGCATAAACCTTGTTTGGCTTCTGGATCCCAAACATAAAATAAGCTCTAAAGGACGTCTTGGGGCCCATAGGGAAAATTTAAATACAGGCTGCTTGTTAAATGCTGAATTGATCTTAATGTTCTCAGATGTGATAGCATTATAGTTATGTAGTAGCAAAGTAAATAAGTGAAGACAGATGATAGGTAGGTGGCGGTGGATGGATGGAGGGGCAGATAGACTGCTAATGTCAGACTGTTAACAATGGGTGAAGTTAGGTGAAGATATTATAGAGGTCTACAATCCTTTCAACTTTTCTGTGGGTTTGAAACTTTTCATAATAAATATAGAGAAGGGGACATAGCATGAAAACAGCAGCGTTGTTCTGTTCTGGCTGTGCAGCCTCCGCTCCATCCCCGCTCCACTCCTCCCTGTCCAGGTCACTGACCCACAAAGCCTCTTCTGGGCAGGCTTGGGATTGGTTGCGGTGAAGTGGCCACATTGTCACCAGATTGTTTGAAACGGAGGCTTTATGCAGAGAGGTGGTGTATCCAGGCTAAGGGGGGAAGGCAGGATGGAGGGAGGAAGGAGAATGAGGCAGTTGCCATGGAGCCCTAAAGGGCCCCCCTTTGCTGGAGCTTGACGCTTGTTTATATTCCCGAGAGGCTGTGGAGGCGGGGAAGTGAGAAGAAGAAAAATGGGGGCTTAATTTGCTCTCACCGATTCCGGCTGCCCACGGGGCTTATTATCCTTGATTGCCTGTTTTCTGCTTTCTGTCACCATGGAAACCAGCAAAAACGTGACTCTGCTCAGATGTACGCACTTTGCTCGCTGAAAGCCTGGTCCCCACGTACCTGCTGGGCCCCTGCAGTGGGACGAGGTCTCTGCGGAAGGTGTCTGTGCGAGGGCGTGTGATTAACTAGGGGCTGCCCGGAGGTGTGCGATGAGGCAGCGGTGGGGGTGGCAGGACGTCTTTAAGGGGTTGGTGAGAATAGAGTTGCCATCAGCCTCCTTCCTCAGGCCAGGCTAGGAACACTTAAGTGTTTACAAGGCTGGGGCTGGGAGCAGCATGCCGTCCTTCCGAGGACAGTGTGTGCTGAGGCAGCCCACTCCAGGTCAGCACGTCCCAGAATTGCTAAGTGGAGGCCCTAGGTAGAAACAATCTGTGGCTCATCGCTGCACACTTGGGTTCCTGAGAACAGGTCAAGGTGACCCCATGAGCTGGGGTGGGGAGAGTCTGTACTGAGGAAAGGCTTCACCAAGAGCGGCACAGCTTTGCACGAGGGGTACCTCTGAGCTTCCGCTGCTTCTCAAATGCTGAGGATGAAACTGGCGCCAGGCATCCTCAAAGGGTTTGACCAAGAGGGTGGGGAAAGGTAGATAGGGTACCTTGGAAGGCAGCCCACAATATTGAGAGGAATTTTCTGGGAGTCTCCTGGCATATGAGGATCATCACAGCATCTCGGCCACTTCTGTAGTTCAAGGAGCACATGGGGGTTGCAGGTGTGGGAGAGCAGGAGAAACTCTTCTTTGCCATTGTTTGACCTGCCTGTCTCTGTCAGTGGTCCCATGGTATTGTATTCACCATTTGGTGGTGGCATCCGCAACTGGACAGGCTTCTGTGATTTCTGAAAGCTAGAGGGGCTCCTCGTTTAGACAAAGGTGACTCTAAGAGTCCATGGCTTAAGAAATAGAATGACCATACTCTCCAAAAGAATTTACACATTCAGTGCAATCCATATCAAAATTCCAATGTTATTTTTCACAAAAATAGACAAAATATCTAAAATTTGTATGGAACCACAGATGACTTCAAATACCCAAAGCAACGTTGAGCAAAAAGAACAAGGCTGGAGACATCACACAACCGGATTTCAAAATATATGTACAAAGCTTTAGTAATCAAAACAGCATGGCACTGGCCAGAAAACAGAAACATCAACCAATGGAACAAAATGGCTTAGAAATGGACCCACATGCTTATTATGGTCAGTTGGTTTCTGACAAAGGTATCAAGAAGGCACAGTGGGAAAAGGAAAGTCTTTTTAATAAATGGTGTTGGGAAAGTGGATATACACATAAAGAAGAATGAGATTAGACCCCTATCTCACAACATATACAAAATTTAATTAAAAATGGATTATGCTGGGCACAGTGGCTCACACCTCCTAGCGCTTTGAGAGGCTAAGGCAGTGGATCACTTAAGGCCGGGAGTTCATGGCCAGCCTGACCAACATCATGGTGAAACCCTGTCTCTGCTAAAAATAAAATAAAAAAAAAGCCAAGTGTGGTGGTGCATGCCTGTAATCCCAGCTACTCAGAGGGCTGAGGCACTAGAATTGCTTAAACCCGGAAGGTGGAGATCAGTAAGCCAAGATCGCGCCCACTCCAGCCTGTGTGACAGAGTAAGACTCCGTCTCAAAAAAAAAGAAAAAAGAAAAAAAGGATTAAAGACTTAAATGTAAGCTCCAAACTGTAAAAATGCTATAAGAAAACAGGGGAAACAGCTCTGTGATATTGGTCTTGGCAATGATGTTTTTGGCTTTGACTTCAAAAGCACAGGCAACAAAAGTGAAAATAGGGCCAGGCATGGTGGCTCACGCCTGTAATCCCAGCACTTTGGGAGGCTGAGGCAGGCAGGTCATGAGGTCAGGAGTTCAAGACCAGCCTGACCAATATGGTGAAACCCCATCTCTACTAAAAATACAAAAATTTGCTGGGTGTGGTGGCACATGCCTGTAATCCCAGCTACTGGGAAGGCTGAGCAGGATAATCACTTGAACCTGGGAGGCGGAGGTTGCAGTGAGCTGAGATTGTGCCACCACACTCCAGCCTGGGTGACAGAGCGAGACTCCATCTCAAAAAAAAAAAAAAAATAGACAAATGATATTGCATCAAACTAAAACTTCTGCAAAACAATTAACAGAGTAAGGAGACAACATACAGAGTGAGAAAACAATTTGCAAACCATACATTTGATAAGAGATTAATATCCACAATACACGAGGAGCTCCACTTGATTGCATGAAAAAAAGTAACCCAATTGAAAAATGGACCAAGGACATGAAAAGACGTATCTCAAAAATTAGACATAGAAATGGCCAACAGGTATATGAAAACAATGTTCTGTATAACTGATCATCAGTGAAGTGCAAATCAGAACCACAATGAAATATCACTTTGTATCTGTTAGGATAACTGTTACCAAAGAATGAAAGATAAGAGTAGTCAAAGGGGTGGAGAAAGGGAACCTTTGCACACTCTTGATGGGAATGTAAATTGGTACAGCCATTTATAGAAAACAACGTGGAGGTTTCTCAAAACGTTAAAAACAGAGCAACCATGTGATCCCGCAATCCTACTAATGGGTATATGTTTAAAGGAAATGAAATCAGTATGTTGAAGTGATGTCTGCACTCCCGTGCTCATTGCAGCATTATTCACAAGAGCCAAGGTATGAAGTCACCTTATATGTCCACTATCACAGGAATGAATTAAGAAAATGTGATACATAAACACAATGGAATATTAGTCAACCTTGAAAAAGAAGAAAATTCTGTTATTCTCAACAACATAGATGAACCTAGAAGATACGATATTAAGGGAAATAAGCCACCGAGAGAGACGAATATTCCATTATCTCATTTATATGTAATACCTTTGTAAAAAAAAGCCAAAATCACAGAAATAGAGTAGTATGGTGGTTACCAGGAGCGGGGTGAGGGTGAGAGAAGGGGAATGTGGAGCTATTGGTCAAAGGTTACTACATTTTATTTTACAGGAGAAATAAAATTTTAATGTATATCAAAATATTTATTAAACATAAATATTCATTAAATATTTTAATATTTATTGCACAGCATGGTGACCATAGTTAATGTATTATATATCTTGAAATTGTTAATAGAGTTAATTGAATAATTTCAATAGAGTTCATTTCTCTTTACTCTTTTCAGTTTTCACCGGGGCCTATCATGGGGAGGGGGGAGGGGGGAGGGATTGCATTGGGAGTTATACCTGATGTAAATGACGAGTTGATGGGTGCTGACGAGTTGATGGGTGCAGCACACCAACATGGCACAAGTATACATATGTAACAAACCTGCACGTTATGCACATGTACCCTAGAACTTAAAGTATAATAATAATAAAAAATAAATAAATAAATAAAAATAAATAAAAAATAAAAAATTTTCCTCACCACAAAAATTATAAATATGTGAGGTGATGAATATGTTAATTAACTTGATTTAATCATTACACAATGGTAAATAAATATCAAACATCACATTTTAGTCCACAAATATTTACAATCATTATTTGTTAATTAAAATAATTAAAAACAATGACTTGGGATAAATAGGAGTCTGGAATTGGAATGAACTGAGCTTTGGGGTAGGTGCTGGTTTTCTAGATATTTAAACAGAGGAAGCTGAATGTTAGGAACTTTTGCCCAGTTCTGAGAAATAACGGGCAATGTGTCATCTCTGTTGTGTTGCTATTCCCTCATGTCCATTGGAAAAAAGTGTTCTATGTGCATCTCCCTGCAGTGTATTTTTCTGTGCCCTTGGGTTGAGAGCAGCCATCAACAGCGCCACACTGTCTTCCATGGCAGGAATACTTTTTTCCAGCATGAAATGTGCTGCTGCTCTACCCTCAGCAGCCCTGGCTACATCTGAGTGTGAGGTGTCATGGTTTGGAATGAGCTGTGGAATCCATGTGGCAGGTGTCTGCTGGAGAACAAACCTGAATGGTTTTCAGGATTCCTGTTTAATTATTGTGATGAACCTGTGCTGGGAATTTCATGAGTTGGTGCAGGACAAAGGGGGCTTCGTGAAGTCTGAGTAGAGAGTACTGACAATCCTGGATGCAGAAATATGAGCCGTGTATGTGATCAGCTACATTCCTCCTTTCAGGTTTCTAATCCCCAGAATCCCTTTCTTGCCACAGGGTGGGAATATGATCTTGTGATATGGCTTCCCGTGTCAGTTGCAGGCATGTGTGCATACTTGAGATGCTGTTTTCTGAGAATTGTTGTTGACCAGGCCAGCAACACTATACAATGGCAACAAGTGGCTCAGGAGTATGCCAGATAATAGGACACTCCTCCTTCCTCTAGAAGTCTAATGGCACGTGATCACCTTATTTGGAGCTTGGTGCATGTGGAACACGGTGGCATGCTGCTCAGAGAAACCTCCTCCCCTTGTAAACACAGCCCCTGATCTCATTCTGTGCTGCTTTGCCCTTCTGTATGGAGTAGCTCCTTGGCCACATCTCAGTGTGGCTCTGTATTAGTCCA
The DNA here is from genome assembly GCF_049350105.2 of Macaca mulatta. Taxonomy (NCBI): domain Eukaryota; kingdom Metazoa; phylum Chordata; class Mammalia; order Primates; family Cercopithecidae; genus Macaca; species Macaca mulatta. The sequence continues at coordinate 6,149,645 of NC_133412.1, read as the reverse complement.
TTCTCATACTGTTATAAAGAAATACGTGAGACTGGGTAATTTATAAAGCAAAGAGGCTTCATTGGCTCATGGTTCTGCAGGCTGTACAGGAAGCATGGCAGCTTCTGCTTCTGGGGAGGCCTCAGGAAGCTTCCAATCATGGCGGACGGTAAAGGGAAAGCAGGCACGTCTTACACTGTAGAGCAGGAGCAGGACAGCAAAGCAGGAGGGGCCACATACTTTCAACAACCAGATCTCCTGAGAACTCGCTCACTATCGCAATGACAATACCAAGGGCAGTGGTGCTGAACGGTTCATGAGAAACCGCCCCCTTGATGCAGTCACCTCCTCCAGGCCTCCCATCCCACACTGAGGACTAAAATTCGACATGAGACTTGGGCGGGGACACAGAATCAAACCATGTCAGGCTCCAGCACTTGTCATCCCTTCCTGTAACTGTCACCTCTGCCCTAGTGACTGTGCTTCCCAGAGGCTCTGGGGAAGCCTAGAAGGAATGGTGTCCCTTCTTTGATCATCAAAGAACTAGTGAAAACCTAGATGGAAAAAAGAATGGGATTTGAACAGTAGCTAACCCTGGATTTAAAACAGGTTATTGGACCCCAACCCTGACCAGCTGAATGGGAAAATCCAAGGAAGAGACCCAGCAATCCACATTCCCAAGGTCACCTAGTGGTTCTGATGCATGGTCTTATGTGTTGAACTAGGCTATGGGTGGATCCAAACTTGAAGAAGCAGCAAATGAAAAGCAGAGCTCTCTAAGGCTTACTGGAGAGGGGCTCTTATTTAATGGGGAGAAGAGGCGTTCTCCGTTGTGAGTGCAAAGCTGAGTCTTGCCCCCAGTGAGTCCCTAGGGTTCCTGTGCCTGTGCTCAGAGCAGATGTGAAGAGGCTGGGGAGATAGAGAGAAGCCAGATAGGTTTGCTTTTTGTTTTTTCTTTGTCGTTCTCTCCTTGCCTGGCCATTCAGCTCTCTTTATCAATGTAGACAGCAGGCCGTTTCATATACAGTACTATGATTTCACAGCCTCACTATATTTAGTATCCATGGAAGTGCCCAGAACCTACTGAATTCTTAAACCATTTTGCAACCCAAGATAGGATAGGGGCTACTGTAGTAATAAAGAAGTCTCCATATCAGATGGACTTATCAGAATAAAATTTAATTTACTAATCATACAAGGATTGATATTGGTCAGGCACACCCCCCATATGTTTTAGCCATGTCTTCTGGGATTTTAGGCCTCCAAGGCCATGACAGCAAGGGAGAGGGAGTTGCAGTCAGCACACAGCCCTTGACTGATTACACCTGGAAGTGACACACGTTTCTCATTGGTCAGAGTTCATATCATGGCCTCCTCATTGGAAGGTAGGCTGGGCAAGGGTAGTACCTGAATATTTGCTGAGAAAGACCCATTATGCTCACATTACAGCATCTATGTGTCAAAGAGCCTTTTCTTTATGAAAGCACTGACATCTAAACATTTATGTGACACAGCAGCAGACAGCTACTGCAACTCTCCCTGTATATCTGTTGGAGCTTGGCTCATGGGACAGATATCTAAGTCCCTGGTAGGGAATGGGGAAATTTCTGATAGCAGTTCAAGACACTGGTAAAAAGTGAAGAGTTGAGACTTGGTGCAGCCAGTATATTTCCCCCACACTGAATGATACAGCACAGAAACTTGACTGAAATCCTTCACTTCTTGGCCACTACCTGGTGCCCAGGCTGTGTGCATTTCTTTAAAAAAAAATTTTTTTTTTGGCTGAGCGTGATGGTTCATGCCTGTAATCCCAGCGCTTTGGGAGGCTGAGGTGGGTGGATCACCTGGGGTCAGGAGTTCGAGACTAGCACGACCAACATGGAGAAACCCCGTCTCTACTGAAAATACAAAATTAGCCAGGTATGGTGGCACATGTCTGTAATCTCAGCTACTCAGGAGGCTGAGGCAGGAGAATTGCTTGAACCCTGGAGGCAGAGGTTGTGGTGAGCCGAGATCATGCCATTGCACCCCAGCCCAGGCAACAAGAGTGAAACTCCATCTCAAAAAATGGGGAAAACAGATTGTGTTTGGTTACATGGTAAGTATTTCAGTGGTGATTTGTGGGATTTTGGTGCACCCATCACCCGAACAGTATACACTGCACCCTATTTGTAGTCTTTATCCCTCAACCCCCTTCCCAGCATTTTCCGGTTTGGGTTCCCAAAGTCTGTTGTGCCAATCTTAGGCCTTTGCATCCTCATAGCTTAGCTCCCACTTATGAGTGAGAACATACAATGTTTGGTTTTACATTCCTGGTAACTTCACTTAAAAGCTTTCAGTCTCATCCAGGTCACTGCAAATGACATTAATCAATTCCTTTTCATGTCTGAGTATTCTGGGTCTCTGAACCCCAGAAGCTTCATTTGTGAGACGTAGGAGGTACCAAGGCATATTTGTGATTTACAGAATGTCCAGATCCTTTGAAATTGGGCTTTTTGTACAAATGAATCTCATAATTCTACAGACTCATTTTCTGAGAAAAGAGGCAGAGGCAGGCAGTTGAAAGGGGAAAGCAAGAACTAGTCGTCATTTGTGCTGGCCGAGGTCTTGCTCCAGTGTTTTGGAGAGGCTACTTTGCACCCGTCTTTCCAGCTGTACAGTCAGGGGCTAAATGGTCGGAAGGGAGTGGGGAGGGCGCTGCTCTGCCTCTCCTCCTCGAGCTCCTGCCTTCAGTTTCTTTCCCCTCACTATGGAGAGAAAACAGGTGGGGATGGACCCTGTGCCCAATTGCTGCTCCTCTGCCCACGGATACTCATCCAGCATTGTTCTCAGTAGGCTTGTGAGGGCCTCATATTGAAAGTGATCTAGAAGTAGAAGGTAGAATGGAGGTTACCAGGGGCTGGGGTGGTTGGGAGGGTAGATATGTTCGTCTAAAGATGTAAAATTACAGTTAGATAGGAGGAATCAGTTCAAGAAATCTGAGTGCAGCCTGGTGAGTACTGTTAACGACAGTATACTGTATTCTTAAAAATTGCTAAGAGAGTAGATGCTAAGTGTTCTCACTACAAAGTGAAGAATGTATGAGTGAAAATGCACATTAATTAGCTAGATAGATTTGGCCATTCAACAATGTATGTATACTTCAAAACGTCATGTTGCACAATATCAGAGACATGGAATCAACCCAGGTGCCCATCTACAGTAGATTGGATGAAGAAAATGTGGTCTACATATGCCAGGGAATACTACACAGCCATAAAAAATGAAATCATATTCTTGGCAGTAACATCAATGCAACTGGAAGTCACTATTCTACACAAACTAACGCAGAAACAGAACAACAAATGCCACAGTCTCACTTGTGAGAGCTCAACACTGGTTATACATGGACGTAAAGATGGGAACAACAAACACAGAGGAATACAAGTAGGGGAAGGAGAGAGGGAGGCAAGAGTTGAAAAACTATCCACTATGCTCACTCCCTGTGCGACAGGTTCAGTTACTCCAGGCCTCAGTATCGTGCAATATACCATCATAAAAACCTTCACATGTACCCTTGGAATCTTAAAGAAAAAGAGGGAAAAAAGCATACATTGTGTTGTGCATAATAAATGCATCAATTTTTATCTATTAATTTGAAAATAAACATAAAAAGAAAGTATATGGAGAGTGAAAAACCGGATTCTGATAGACACATGTTGAGATGGGAAGTTGCAAGGGAGCCGATGTGGGTGAGTGGTGAGGCAGTTTCCAGATGGCTGTGTGAACAGTTCATCTGTTCCTTGCCAGAAGCTCTTCTGACCCATCCAGCCTCATTCCTTATTCCAGGCTGATTTTCCTTAAAGCAATTTTTGGCGACAGAGTTTGGACAAGATGATGTGGATGTTGAGGTAGTACAGAGAAGAGTGTTCAAAACCAGAGCCAGAATTATTTTGTGTTGGAGTCTTAGGATGTGGCTTGTGTCCACATGTCTCTGTATATCACATACTGCTGATCAGAGTTGGGGACATCCAGCGTGGGGCATTGTGGGTGGCTCCAGGGCACCCCTGTGGCTCTCTGGGCTGGCACAGACCCTGGGAAGATGTTTTTCTTTGTTCTCTGTGATGCCTCCTTCATGTCTGCACTCTGACCTTGGCTCTCTACACAAGGGAGGGATGTTGGGTGTGGTAGGCTTAATTTTCTCTCCATACCTGCTCCTCCTTTTGTCTGAGCACAGGGTTTGTCATGATCTGTTTTGACCTTCTATTGTAAAAACAGTTACCAAGATAACTTCCCAGAAGTTTCCCTTTTCTGCCCATCTGCATCCCCTCCACATGTATCTTGGAACTATTAGAGAAGGGTTCTGGAGGTTCCTCTAAGATGCAGGTTAACAAAGAGACCCTAAAAATACATGACTTTGTATGTGAGAATGAAACAGCTTCAGCAGATGTGTGGTGAAGGCTTCAGAGGACAGAGGAGAGACCAGAGGATTTCTGAAGAGAACAACTGTGCCTGAGGAGCCTGATTTCTGAAAGTTGAGACGTCCTGTGGGCCTGGGTCTTCATGTCCAGGCTCTGCTCTCCATAAAATCCCCCTTGGCATAGGGGCCGCTGTGGGGCTGAAGTCATGCTGTGGAATGAACCCTGCCAGGGAAATCTGTTAAAGACTCATCATCCTCTCATGTTTTCCCATGGAGGGGAGTTGGTATGAGGCAGGTGGAGGGAGGTGGGGCATGGAGAAGAGTCTGCAGTCCTTTCTGCTGACAGGCTGTCGCTGGTGTCTGTGTGGTGCTCATGGGGGCTCTTGTGACTCTTCATGAAGTCTTCTACAACCTCATCGTTTCTCACAGAAAAGGGGAAAGCTCGTGACTTAGGAGCTTGGGAGGAGTGGGCATGTCAGTTTCCCTTCAGTGCTCACCTGCACAGTGTCCCCTCCGAGCCCACGGTGCTGACGTGTGACGTTCTGGGCACTGAGGCAGAGACGTGTGGCTCCGTGTGATCTGTTCCTCTCCACCAACCAGGTGCTCTAGGAAGTGCTGACACCAGCCTCTACCTTTATGTACAGAGTGACGTTGGATGTGGAATAGAAAGGAGGCAGCAATGAGATGAGGAACACTGCTTTGTTCTCAGTACTTAACGCTGTGCTCCTCTTTGTCTCATCCTCATGACAGGCCTCCAGTTTTCAGACCCATCAGGTTGGGTGTCAGGACAGGGTGATGGCACTTTGAATGTGATTGGGGCATTTAATGACTTCGGTTTGGAATTTCGGTGTTTTTCAGAAATGTGGCGTAAAAGCTCACGGATGATTTTGTGGTGGTGGTTGTTCTGTTTGTTTTTGTTTTTTTAAAAATTTCTCCCCAGTAGACCTGATGACGGCCTCCAGGGAATTGGCGGGAGAAAAACAAGACCAACAGTCTCTGTGCTGTTCCTGATGCTCATTAGCAATTGAGGGCAGGGACCAGCGATTTGGTGAGAGAGGCCAGGAAAGACTGATGTCCACCTGTTCCTTCTCCTCACTAGCCTGAATAGCTCCAAATGAGCTCAGGGATCCTATGGCCCATCACTGTGGAAACACGGGTCACATGGATTGACATGGAATCCCACCTATTGGGCGCAGGCTGCCAATGTAGCTCAAAGGATGCTCTGATTTGTGGACATGCAGGCCCTTCACACTTGGTTACCTTCATTCTCCATTTTTTGCTCAGTGGTTTCTGGTCCAGAATTGAAAAGCAACCAACAGCTCACTCCCACCCTGTCTCTCTCTTGGCTAAGAGGCGTGTTCCTGGGGCCTGCACACATTTCTTTGCAAAATGGCAGCTCTCCAGAAGATAGAAAAGGTTGGCTGGGTCTCAAGAAAGTGATTGGCCATTTTATCCTCAAAAATTCCTTCATCCCGTATGTTTTCTAATCAGCAATTTTAACTCCTTTATTAGCATAACTCACATAAATGTATTTCTAATTTCTCCTTCACCAAATCCTGGCCTTACTCAAAAATATTTATTCTTTTTAATATGCATATTTCCCATACTTTAACATCTTTAAACCAATGGCATCTTGGAATACTGTCATTATGTAGTTAGCTACGCTTTTGTTTTTTCTTTGTATTACATAAAATAATGGTGCATTTGAAGTGAATGTCCTCTTCAATGTAATGAAATACATATTTCATTATGGAATATAAGGGTTCCTGGTTGTGATATGGAGGAAAAAAAGACAAATGTGAACCTTGGTGAATTAAGAAACGGAATAAAAAAGGAATCTGAGAAAAAGATGAAGTTCAAGTTCCTATGCTCTTGGGAAGATGGCCTGACACAGTGGACACCAACAGTAACTCAGGTAGCCCTCTTTGCTGAAAGACGTAATTGGGGTCTGGGGTGGTGCCCTCAGTCTGCACCTCCAGTCGCTAAAAGGACAAGACTCAGGGTTAACACACTTGGATAGGCATGAGATTTGACCATACCATATCCAAACCACGTATAATTGAATTTTCTGAAAATATGAAATACCTGGGCTCTTAATAGTGTAGAACTTTCTAGGACACAGCTGCTGAAAGCTAAGTGAGAGGCAGGAAAGGGGACCCACTTCTGACCATGGTACTTGGAGGGGCCTTCGTGGAGTATGAGTACTTCCGTTGGCATGTGGTAGGGGGTTCCTCACCTGCACCCTAATTTCCATTGCATAGAGACAAGTCTGGGAGGGTATCAGAAATAAGGAACTTCCAGTTGCCTTTCCTTTTCTGGCCTCTTCCCCTCCCCTATGCTTGTGACTTTCTGGACACTATTTTCTATCTTACATCTGTGGAATCTGAACAACATGTGGCCCAACTTAAATGCACATGAGCTTGGACCCGAGACTGTCCTTCCATGTGCACCCAGCAACACTGGACTGTGGAATCCTCACACAGGTTTGTGGGGATGAGTGCCCCGGGAATGCCATTCTTCATTTCAGGCTGCAGTTTCCTAAATCCTTTTCCAGTGATGGGCAGAGGACAGGCACCTGAAGCAACACTGCACAATTGAGCTTTGTCCACACCAGAGCCTGCACAGACACCTCAGAGGCTTTGAAATTGGTGTCTTTGATGAAAACCGGTTTTCAGGTCTGTATGTGCAAGTGTTGCTCATGAAAATAGAGCCCAGCAGCAGGCAGCAGAGGAAGGAGGGAGGAATGGTGTGCACCTTTCCTGGCCCT